>NW_010178279.1:84277-112573 GCF_000695765.1 Mesitornis unicolor | reverse complement strand
GAAGGGCAGAGGTAAGCGCGGCGGCGGCTGCTTTTCACGGAGACTTCGGTTTTAGGCAGAAAAGAAAACCTCGATAGATCGGTGAAAAAGTCACTTTCCCTGCCCACCTTCCCTCTCCCGGCCCGCAGGGTGAAGTGGGGAGCGGCAGAGCTTTCTCCGCCCCCTCCCCAGGCATCATCACCCCCTCACGGTGTGTGACTTTCCCCACCTTCGGCCGCAGCTTTAAATATGTTCGGGTCGTGGGTTGAAATCGTAATTGGCGGATTCCTTGTGCGTGAGCGAAGCATCCTGCTGCCCACCTTGGATGGCAGCAGCGCCGGCACAGCGACGGGCCCCATCCTCGGCGAGGCTGACCTTGTCTGCCCGTGTCCCAGCTGAACCACTTTCACCTCTTAGGCAGAAAATTACATGGGATTTTCTTGCAGAAAGGGAAGCTGCTGGTGCTGAAGGCTCCCTGCAAGACTTTTTATGTATAATTAGCTTTTTCGAAGTGATGATCTTTTTTAGGAGTATCAAATAACTGCACAAGGGGATGAAGTGAGATAAGAAAAGAAAATACAAAATGTTCAACAGCAAAACAAGATGTATTGGTCCAGCTAACAATTTATGATTTATTCTGCTTTGTCAAAAACTTAACAATAACTAATATATTTAATTTATGATATACCTGCTCAGGTGTCCTGCTTGTTTCCACTGTTAGAGACATCTGTATTTCTCCTAAACGTGAGGGCACAAGATCAGTAGAGTCATTTAGGAATTACTCTGTAAGCCATTAGGTAAACTTCATAGGAATAAAATGGGCAAACTTAGTTTTCGGAAAACACTTATGGCTTTCCATTTCTACAGGAAAGAAACCCATACCATACAAGGTAGATAGGAGCTCAGAGTGCTCCATCTAGGTTGTCCAGATTAGACACACCATGGCACGTGCAAGTCTGGAAGCTGCCAGCTCAGCTTATGTTGGACAGTATTTCCTGAATTTAGTCGAACTGGCAGCTCTCTAGTATGACTGGACAAGCTTCACGAAAGGTGCCAGGCTGCTGGGCTGTAATCCAGGCTGCTGGGCTGTAATCTGTTAGTCTAGTCACTCCCACCACCTCTTTCTCTGTCCCAGGCTCTCTCTGGGACTGAGCAGCATTTTGACTGTGCCAACTTTGTTAATACCACTGTTACATGATAACTTCATGATTTTTCATAGAATCACAGAATGGTTTGGGCTGGAAGGGACCTTAAAGATCATCCAGTCCAACCCCCCTGCCATGGGCAGGGACACCATTTCAAATTGTTTAATTTGATTTTATAGAGATTTTTCTATGATTGGTGTATATCAAATTTTACCAAAATGTCATAAGTACACATTGAATTACATGATCCCACTAGAATGTTTTTTTGCTACCAAGACACTGGCATTTGTAATATCCTTTTCCTCCCCCTGTATGAGCTACCACAATGATTAAGAAGTTTAACTTAGTTCTTCACTTTCTTAAATAATACCTGGAAAATAAAGTAAGCTGCAAACATTTTGCTTCTGTATGTAGAGTAACAGACATTAAGCTGCTAAAGTGAAGCCTGTTCCAGTATTTATTTTTTTATAGATTCACAGAATGGTTTGGGTTGTAAGATACTTTTAAAGGTCATCTAGTCTGACGTCCCTGCCATGGACAAGGACATCTTTCACTAGGTTGGGTTGCTCAAAGCCCCATCCAACCTGGCCTTGAACACTTCCATTGATGGGGCATCTGCAACTTCTCTGGCCAACCTGTTCCAGTGTCTCACCACCCCCACAGTAAAATATTTCTTTATATCCAATCAAAATGTATCCTCTTTCAGTTTAAAACCATTGCCCCTTCTCCAGTCCCTACAGGGATTTGTCATCCCTACAAGACAGGACACCAAGATATCTGTTTATCTGCATCCTCTCATCCTTTAGATTGGGGATTTAGATTAGATATTAGGAAAAAAATTCTTCACTGAAAGGGTTATTAGGCATTGGAACAGGCTGCCCAGGGAAGTGGTGGAGTCACCATCCCTGGAGGTATTTAGAAAACAGGTAGAGGTGGCTCTTAGGGACATGGCTTAGTGGTGGACAGGTTATGGTTGGACTCAATGATCTTAAAGGTCTTTTCCAAGCAAATGGTGCTATGATTCCTATTCTTTTACACTTCAGCTACTACTGATCAAGAGCTATTCTGGATTTTTAAGGGTGCTCTGTTCCTACATAATCAAAGACCGTATTTTCAACACTGTTCAACATGTAGGGCACCATGTAATTTTTGAGGTGTTTTCCTGAGTATCTGGGTGGAACCTTCTTGATATCCAGTGCTTCTAACAGCATGGGATGTTTTAGGTAGCCTAACAGAATCTTCTTTGGAAAAATAATGCCTTGCTTGTGAACATTGGGATGTGCTCATAAAGACCTAGCATGGCTCAGTGAAGTCACTGGAAATCTGTGAACTTGAAAAGGAATGGATCAGACTAAAAAAGCTGTTGTGTGTTTTGTTTTTTATTAAGCTCCTGCTTATTCTCTGCATAGGTTCACTTCATCACCAGGTGAAAATGCAATCCAGGTGAAGGTCACTGCTCCTGATGAACAGTTCACTCGGGTTGGTGTGCAAGTATTAGACAGGAAAGATGGTTCCTTCCTTGTGAGATACAGGATGTATGCAAGCTACAAAAACCTGAAGATTGAAGTCAAAACTGGAGATAAACATGTTGCAGAGTCTCCATATATTTTAAAAGGTAAGAAGCAGCACCACACACAGATTTCCTATCAAGGCTTTTCTGTGTCTCAGAATGTTTTCTAGGATTAGCACAGGATTCTGTGAGACCTCCGTATATCTCCAGACTATCAAATCCCATTGGAATTACAGATTCATTATAAGTGTCCTGCATGTACTATTCAAAATAGTGAAAAGAATCAAATGCTGTTGAAGCTGTTGCCTAGAAAATACACGTAGAGGACTCATGCAGAAACTGATGTAGCTAGGCATGGCTCCATTGCAGCCAAAAAAAGTTCAAACATGTCCATTTAGAGTTGCTGAAGGTTTGGCCCTAAGCGATGGATGCTCAATGGATGCCTGACTGTCTTTTCGGATCTCAACAGCTCAATAGTGTGACTTACTAAAAATAAAATAATAATTGTGTTCCTGATAGGACCTGTTTACCATGAAAACTGTGACTGCCCTCAGGAGGAGAGCAGTGTGTGGCTGGAAGAGATGAACTGTCCTCAAATCATTCCACAGATTCAAAGAGACCTCGCAAATTTTCCCATTGTTGATCCAGATAAGATTGCAAAGGAGATCCCACAGAGGTTTGGACAAAGACAGAGTTTGTGTCATTACACCATCAAAGATAACGAGGTACACAATGGGTTGATCCTGAGTCCTTACAGAGAGTTGGTGGCAAGTCGTTCAGCTGGACTGCTTGGCTGTTCCCAGTTGAAAGGCTTCTTGTTGTCTTTAAGAAACTCACTTTCCTTGTTTCTCTGTCCTTGAATACTCTGCAGTTTGCATATGAGCTCAGTAATATCTGCCCTACTTTGTAAAGTGGTTTTTGTCCATGTTACAACTGAAGAAACTGCAGCACAGTGAAGGCAAATTACTTTCCAAGCAATCAATATGAGTACTGGACACAGACCCAAGTCTCCTAAATGCTAATTCACTTTCCTGTTCTCTGAGTAATATTGCTGTGGAGTACCACGATCATCTAATTTGACATGCATTGATAAATTATGTTGTGCATAATTCTGAGGTAAAGAAATACCACTTTTAGCTCCACTGAGGATCAGAGCTACAGTTCTTTTTAACAAAATTGTACTGACTTCAGTAGAACTTCATATGGAAATGAGAACAATGGAACACAACAGAAACAAAGAACCAGTTTCTGTTTCCATGAAACAGACCTAAAATGTCTGCAAAAACAAGCAAAGCTTGTTAGTTTTTTTGATCACTTTTCTGTCATGAGTTAGAGACATGAGATTTCTAAAGCTTCCCAGCTGATTCATAAATATATACAGCCATACAGTCTGTCTAACTAGTTACTAAGTGATTAAAAGAGTTCTGAATTGTGCCAGCCATTCTCTGAAATGGAAACACCAGACCAGTAAAACCTTTGTTTATATTCAGGTTTATATAAAGACGTATGGGGAACATGTTGGCTTCAGAATTTTCATGGATGCCATACTGCTTTCTTTGACAAGAAAAGTGAGTACATCTGTACAGTCATTTATTCTCTATGTCCTAATTTACAGAAGACTGAGCTTAACAAATATACTTCAGCATATTTGTTGTTCTTTTCGTTATAATGCTCTTCTTGTTCTTTGATGAATAATGGAAAGGTCAGATGGATTCTCCTTGTTTGAAGTTGGCATGTTCTAAAATGCTGTTTGATCAGTGTATGAAGTATCACAAATGTTAACTGAATAACAGGCTTTTATAGGAGGGTTGGATAGATTTGGACAGAGTGTGGGGTTGTTTCTTTTTCTGTAGACTAAATAAAGCAGCCTGTAACATCTAATAGAAAATTCTTTCTCTGCTAGTACATTTTACAGCATGGCTGAAAAAATATAGGGAATGTGTATCATTCTGCATTGAATTCCATATATTAAGAAGAAGACAGGAAAGGTTGAGAAAGAGCATCAAAAGCCCAACAGGTGGCATGTGGGGAAACTCCCTTGATGAACAAGCAAAAAAAGCACCATGCAGACTACTTCCTAGGGCAACTTTGGAAAAAACTTGACATTATGTACATAGTGTCATGACAGAGTAGTGCTGAAGTTTCAGCACACCCAAATATGTGATTATTAAATAAAGAGGGTAGTAAGAGAAATACAAAGATATCTGAGTTAATATCTATTCTTGATAGTCTTTTTAAAAAGAGAGAAAGAAGAGAGGGGAGCTACTGAAGTATGGTGTTTCTCACCTAAAAAAAAATGTCCTTAAAAATCTAATAAAAACAACCACATTATTTATAAGCAGCTGAAAGATAATGTAATTGGTATAAAATAACCCAGATTTATCATCAAAAAATAAAGTCATACCTATATAATTTCTTTCTATAACAAGATAATAGGCTGCCTGGATGGATGTCACATATCTTAATTTTAGTTAGGCTTTTGAGGTTAAGTCTCACAAGTTTCTCATAAACAAGATGGGAAAACTTTGCCTAGAAGAAACTACGGTAACCTGCTTGGAAAGCCTTACTTAAATAGTAAGTTGCCAATGTTTCCAGGGAGGTGAAAAGTTGTCATAAATGTATTCTTTGGAGATATGTACCAGGTTCAGTCCCCAGTTAATAACTTAGTTACATTTTGACTTAATGATGGACTAGAGAATATGCTTATTGAACATTCAGGTAACAAAAATGAAAGAACCTGCAAGCACCTCATGATACAGCATTGTAATTAAAAAAAGTCTTAACAAGTAAGAAATTGTATGCAAAAATTGATAAAGTAACAAGGGCAGGATGCTACACAAAGGCTGGATAAGTCACATAGTTATGGCACGTATTTAAAATAGGGACTGCGTGGTTATTTTCTCCAGAAAGGTATGAAGGTTACAGTATCGCAAATGTAATATGAGTGGCACGGTGTTGCGAAAAGCCAACCATACACATTAACAGAGCAAACGCACAAAAGAAATGTAAAGTAACCTTTCCACTATACTTGGGATTAGTGATGGATCAGTTATGCTACTGTGTCTGCCTTTGGGTCTCAAGCTTCAAGAAAAATTGTTCAGTTATTGACACCGCACAGGAAAGGGGTAAGAATGACAAGACATACAAATTTAAGTGGGGATTGTTTCATCTAATAGTGTCGAAGGGAAGATGTGAATGTAGCCTTTAATTATCTAAAAGGTTGCTCTATGGAAGGTGGAAGTAAGCTGTTCTCAGTGTCTTGTGTTGGACAAGAAATAATGGAATTAAGTTGCATCAAAGGTAATTGACCTAAATGTTGGAAAACTTTTGTCAACACCAAAGACAGAAACTGTTTACAGATCCAGAAAACACAGTTTGTCACACCCCCATTAAATACTACAGGAACTTCTACTAAGACAGCGTCACTGAAAGACAATAGATCTGTTGGGTTGGAGAGGATTGAACCTGTCGAATGATTCTGTCATTGAGGATGTAGATAAAACATGATTTGTAGATTTTCTATGTCCATTATAACCATTAGATGGCACTGTACTAAAAAGTTTAGCGCTGAAGACTAGAACGTGTAGCCAAACCCCTTTTGAAATGGAGGTACACAGTAAAACCTTTTCTGTCAGTCTATGCTGAAGACAAAAAGTACTGCTTTGGGTCTCTCATCTTCCAGATTTCTGGATGTCTCTGCCAAAGATTCTCCTGTGTCATCAAGTTAGAGAAAAATATCTTCAGCCACTTAGGAGAGTGTTTGATATTTGGCAAATTGTTTATTTCTATCTCTTTCCATAAAGATAAATTAAATTAGAAACTTAATGAAACCTATTTGGGCCACGGAAGCATCCTGAACTGTTAGCCTGTGACGAGCCATTTTGATCTGAAGAATGAAGCGGTTTGAGAGGAGAAATAGTTTGATGCTTATATATGATTAGGACTCAGCAGAATGTTCCTAATCACACACACACAATCGTGATCTCCACATTATCTGTTAGTAGTCAGGAGAGAGATCTTCAAGTTATTTGGACAGTTGGCAGTATAATAATCAGATGTTTGTAACAGTTAAATACCCAATTAAGACTTACTAAGGAGCGAGGCAAAAACAAAAGAAAAAACATTATGTCACAGTATAAAACCTGTGACATGCCTATCTTGTGAAAATAGTGCAGTTTCTCATTTCCCTGCACAGCAAGGTGGCCATTTGGGCTTGAAAAGACAAGCTAATTTGAGTAGGATTCTTTTCCTTTGAACGAGACAACTGAGGGGGATGTTGTGGAGATTATATATTAAAAAAATCAGTGTCATGAAGAGGGTGAACAAAGAACAGAAAAGGCCTTAGTTCTGCACTTGCATTATCTATGCATTCAGTGTTCTGTAAAACTCAACCATATGTTGCCTTCAGCCTTCTGCTCTCCAAATCGAAGTCTTCCACTATTTTCAGTTTCTCCTCACAAGGCAGCTGGTCCATCCCTATCATAGTAGCTGCTTGCCCTTGTACCTTCTCTTACTTTGCTTGCAAATACCAGAACCACCCGCAGTGCTCAAGATGGAGGTGCACCACAGTTTCATACAGCAGCAAAATTATGCCCTCTGTTCTATTGTAACGTTTCCTGGCCATCAACAGTATTTTGCCTGTTTTTTGGCTGTGACAGTGATTTCAGATATGGTTCCATACTATCAACTATTTTAAATAAGTGAAGATGTTATGCTTAGTAATCAACCCCAGCACTGACTAAATGTGTTTTTCCATCATGGCTGTTCATTTCTATTACTACTTCTGCTGCATTTAGTCGTCATGCAGACACAGGGCAAACCAGTTCACTGATGTGACAGAAAGCTAATTTACCACCCCACAGCAGTTCTCCATACAGTTCTCCAGGTGGTTCAATATACCTTAGAACTGCTTACTAGATCCCAGTGCTAGCCTGGTACAAAAACTGTGTGGACAATCATGTAAACTATAACAAGAAACCATCCTCTAAATGGGATCCCTTATCCCTTAAAAAAAAAGAGCATTTATTTGACTTTTTGCAAAACTTAAAAAAAATCGTGTAGGCTTTCCTGGTCTCAGTACTTCAAACATGTTTCTGAACTTTAACTATTTATTACAGGTATATTAAGTATATTAGAGACCTGGCTATTTTCTCTCTTAGTGAGGTTGTTTTCAAAATACAAGATGCCAGCAGAAGAATACTGTTTTGTACTAAATGCATTTGTGCCTCCTTTTCTTCTGTTTAGGTGAAAATGCCAGATGTAGAATTTTTTGTTAATTTGGGAGACTGGCCTCTAGAGAAAAGGAAGTCCTCAGAGAACCTCCACCCCATCTTCTCTTGGTGCGGGTCCACTGAGTCAAAAGACATTGTCATGCCAACTTATGACTTAACAGACTCAGTTTTGGAGACCATGGGACGGTAAGAAATTGTTTAACATTTTCACACATGTCACAGTGAATGATCTTCCAAAAAGATATTTGTATTAACAGTATGTTAACTGTTTTACTCTGTTTATTCATTGAGACACTGGCACCTGATAGGTAGGCAGTAACTGCGTAATCAGTACCTTACTGTTAACCAAGTTATGTATAATATAACATAAATGACATATATTAAAATACTGCACTGTTTCATTTCAAAAATCAAAATTAATCTAAACATGGTGAAGTCACTGAAAACAGCACTTAGAAGGAATGTTTAGAGGGTATGCAATTTGTTTGTTTGTTTTGTTTCCCCCTGGCCCTGTGAAAATGTTGACAGCTGGCCAGGTCTCTTTTTATTTTGATTTTCCTAGAATCTTTTTCTCGTACCTTATAAAGCCCAACGTAGCCAGAACTCTCAACCTAGGACTTACCATCTCCCACTTTGATTCCTGATAACTGGCCTTCCTAACTCCTCTGTCACTGTCTTGAAACACTACAAAGCCAGCTTCTGAGAATTCTTTGTTACTCACTTTGGACTTGTTTATAGTTCCACTGCACTCAGTTCAGGTTCCTTGTCTTTATTATCAAGATTTTCCCTAAATTTCCCCCTCCCCACCCCCAAAATTTATGTGTTTTAGTTGAATAAAGGAAGTGAAATATGTTGTATTAAGCTAGTTACATAAAATCCTTGCTTTGGACTATCATGACTGCCTCATCACCATCAGCTGTTGCATTACCCTATATTACCTTTGTCAGTCTGGCAACAATATCCACTTTTAGCCACTTTTTCCCATGACAACAGACAAGTACTTTTTCCACACACCATGTTGTCATTGAAATGATGCTGTTTTGCCACAGGCCTGTGAACTTGACATTCCTTATCTATTTTTATCATTGTAAAAAAAAATACTGATACAATACATATACAGGTGTGCTCATGACTTACCTTCATCCTTGGTATTTGCCTTTTGGTTCTGTCATCTTTTTTAAGTGCAATTACTTCAAACTTTCCAGTAGGCTTCACTGTTAAATCACTCCTTTCTCCTGCAGAGTCAGTCTGGATATGATGTCAGTTCAAGCAAATACTGGCCCATCATGGGAAGACAAGAATACCACAGCATTCTGGAGGGGACGTGACAGCCGCAAAGAGAGGCTTGAACTTGTAAAACTGAGTAGAAAATACCCGGAGATCATAGATGCTGCTTTCACAAACTTCTTTTTTTTTAAACATGATGAAAGCCTCTACGGCCCCATTGTTAAGCACATTTCTTTTTTTGATTTTTTTAAGGTAAGCCACTAACCATTTTTCATAGAACTTGGTTCTTGGTGTTTCCCATTATCAAATAATTTTCTATGTATTACTGATAATAAAGTGATTTTTAGTTTTTCAGCACACCACCAGTAACAAGCATGACTAGGCATCCCTCCAGTGAGATTAACTGCTATGTAGCTCTTATGCTGACAACAAAAATGTTTGATTTACATCTAAAGGTTCTGTAGAACCTTGTGTAACCTATGTAACTCCAAGTTCCTTTTTATTTCTTTTTCCTGATTCAGCGATCAGGACTACTAACATAACTAACATAGTGGGAAAATCAGTGGATGAAGTGGCACACCTACCCTCACATCCGAGGACGAGCGTCTAAGAATGTCCGGAGAACTTAATTGAGGAAGAGGGCATCTCTGTGTACCCTGCACTGTGATGAATTCCAAACTAAATAATAAAAGCTACTTAAACATTGATGCTTGCCTAGCCAATCCTACATTGCTCAGTATCGGCAAGTCAGCAATACCAGCGCCCTCAGAATAATATAACCTAACCAAGCTACTTGAATCTTCTGTTTGTTGATAACTTACGGTCATTTTCTTTCCAGTATAAATATCAAATTAATATCGATGGCACAGTGGCAGCATACAGATTGCCTTATCTACTAGCAGGAAACAGTGTGGTGCTAAAGCAAGACTCCATCTACTATGAGCATTTTTATAACGAGCTGCGGCCATGGAAACATTATATTCCATTTAAAAGTGACCTGAGTGATCTACTAGAAAAACTACAGTGGGCAAAAGAGCATGATGAAGAGGTAAATACACATTTAGAAGTACTCAGCAATGTCTCTATGCAAAATAAAGCAAGCAAAGAGTGCATTTCTTTAAAAAAAAAAAAATCTATTAGAAGGACTTAAAAATTATTGTCACCAACTCTACAGATGAGAGGAACACTTTAAAAAAATACATAATACTGCCCTTAATTTGACATTAAATTGAACTTTGGAAAAATTACAAGTATTTTCATAAGAATTCCTTACTTTTAAAATGAAGAATGCTTAAATAAAAATAAGTTATCCTAAACCATCAACACTACTTAACTCCAGAATCAATACTGGAATAACTACTGTTTTTTGAGAATTTAAAAAAACTTTACTTTTCTTTGACAGGCAAAAAATATTGCAAAATCTGGACAAGAATTTGCAAGAAACAATCTCATGGGAGATCACATTTTTTGTTACTATTTCAAACTTTTCCAGGTTAGTATATTTTTAATGACCACTACCACAAAAATAGAAATCCCACAGAAAGAATTCAGGGTAACAGAGCTGCTGGAAACTGGCCAGTGCAGTACTTGAAGCCACAAAGCAAGCAGCAGCATTTAAGAACTTCAGTTGATTTACAAGTGTTGCATGCAGTTATTTCCTACAAAAATAAACGCTTGGTGGTTTGAGAGAAGCAATCGGATCTCATAAATCTTGATCTAATCTGCAAGAATATGTTGCGCACAATGATCACAGAATTCCCCATCAGACACACACCCTGTGAACCACAGCTGAAAATATCTGTGCATTAGCGCCGAGATATCGGAACTCCAGCGAGGCACCCGAAGGGGCTCCTGTCTGCAGTTAAGTATCTGCTTACCCTGTCTGCCACACAGCATGGAGTAACAGACTGTGTAGCCCCAGGGTTTTTACAGAATTGCTCAGCTGAGCTGGTGCAGTATTTACAACCAAATGTACCATCTAACAAGTTCATGAATTGATGATACCTTCCTTTTTTTAAAACCAGGAATATGCCAGCTTGCAAGTGAGTGAGCCAAAAGTCAGAGAGGGGATGGAGAAAGTGCAGCAGCCCGATGATGACCTTTTTCCATGTACTTGCCACAGAAAAAAGGTACAGTACCTACAGCGTTAAATGTAAAGTGCTGGATGTCTTCAGTTCTTGCTCAACCAAATTGGAACAGGCATTGCTCAATGCCCCATGCTATCAGTTACCAGACCGTTAACGCCTATCAAACTTAGAAACACTTCTTCATGTAGTTGCAGGACTAGACAGTTAAAAATGGAGTTTCCAATGAACTGAAAAATGTTTCTTCTTTCTTGACTACAGGCCAAAGACGAACTCTGACAGAAATACGTAAAACATTTCTTTTAATATTTACCTACATTCAGACTGTATTTTTAAGGAAAGAAGAAAAATTTGGATTAAAATGCCAGTGGATAATGTCAATGAATATTATGAAGTTTACTGTATCATGATCACACATATGGAAGAAAACCAAGTACCCCCTGTTTCCTTTATATCATGCAATGGTTGCAGAGCCTTGTTCAAAAACGTTTTTATAATTTTTTTTTAAATAAAAAACATGTTTGTATCAGTCGTGTTACTGTCCTGAGGTACCTTGGAAATGCAAGTACTTTTTACTCATGCTTGTTATACAGAGTCTATTCAGAAGTGTGTTTTGTAAAAAAAGGGCACGTAAGAATTGCAAATCTACCCCCCATCCCAGGGATCTATCCAAAGTTGTCTTTTTCAGACCATAACTTTGTTCCTTCTGAGAGAATTGGTATTCTTAAATACAATGATGTGGGGTTTATAATACATCTTTTTAACCTGAAGGAAAAACACAGTGCTATTTGACACTTCAGGAATTTTAGATAAAAGTTGTAAGTTCCACATGATTTTTCACAGATGCCTTGTCTGTGAAACTCAGTCTCTTTGGCAATATGAAAAGAAATAAGTAGCATTGAGCAGTGATTACTGAAACTAAACCAATCGTTCCTTCACCAGTCTAGTCTATTTTTAAAATACCTGCTTTCCACTGACACTGATTAATTCAACTGTTACTTTCTGAGCATAACAACATCATGTGAAAATGGTCCATAGGTGGATTTAAAGTCAAGTCTAAATTCATCAAATTCCTAAGTTAGTGCGTATGTTTCCAGTCCAAGGTGAGGATTTATGTTCTCTGTAACACAGCCAGTCAATTTAAAAACCACGTGGTTATTTGATTTGCAAACATTTAGACGTGTGCTATGCTTATTGAAGAGCACTGCTGCTGGGAGATCAGCATTCTTGAGGGATCTTGTGAGAAATAACTGATATCTGCTTTTTAACTTTCACCTGCCTATTTTACTACAGTAAAAGCAAGCCTAAGGAATACTTTGCTTGACCATGTGGTAAACTGTATATGTTAGAATTTAACTGTACTAGCCTGGAGTCTTGACTAGATCTTTTATACAGTACAGCACCTGTTAGGGAACTCTTGGCCATGGAGGTGAAGTCACCATCTCAGGAGATAAAACCAAGACACCTTTATCAGGACCAGTCAGCTGTTTCATCTCAGGGGTCACCATTCAGCTGATACTTGTCAATGATTTGGCTAAAAGCAACTAATACCTTGTTAGACCCTTCGGTTATACCAATAGGTTACTCACAGCCCATAATGAGGAAGTCTGCAGCTGCAGGCACACACAAACTATTTTCTCCACTCCTCAACATCAGAGCTTGGCTGGAGGCCCAAGTTCCTCCTAATGGGTAATGAGGCCTAGACACCCACCTACCTCTTCAGAGCTCTATGCAACATGTCATACCGGAGGCAGAACTGCTTCCTCCTCCAGTATAAACATAATTTGTCTTTTATCAGGTTTTGTTTAATAGTCTTCCATGCTCATCTCTCTAAAGGGCCTCTGTGACCAGTCCTTTACACAAGGAAGCTGCTGGAGGGTGTCCCATGTGCTGTGCTCCTGATGCACAACCGTGCTTCCATTACCACGTGCCCGGTCCCCTCCTCCCCACACAGGCCAAGGATCTGACTTCTTGCGGTAGTGACACTGGAAAAAACGGGAGATTCCTCTCCCTGCGTCACAGGTTTTGAAGCACACTGGAGTGCCCGGGTACAGCACCAAGGCAGAGCAGTACAACCTGTGCTGGCCAGCCTCGGGAACGCGCTTGCTGAATTCTACAAACCAGCAGGTTTTAATTTCAAACAAATAGAGCATCGGTAATATACTCAGAAATGAAACACAGCTGAAGATGTGCTGTCAAAATGATTTTTTCCAGTATATTGCTGCAAGTATTAGTCAAAAGCATTTACTTGTTAATGCAGAGCACCAAGTGTTGTATACAGTTATGTGCACAGAAATACAGAAAACAATGCTGCCATGATATTAAATATTGAGTAAATCTTCTGTTCTTCCTTTAAAAAGTACTTTATTGTTTTGCATATTTTTTTTGCATTCACACAAAGAAGTTTTATTTGCACTTACACTTCGATCTCTGAAAAGATCTTTTTTTAAGAAAAAAGTCTCTTGGAAAATAAACTAACTTGCTGCATTTAGGAACAGCTACATGAAGATACTGCTTCAATATGGCAAATCATTTGTGCTCCAGTTCAATATTCTCTCTAAGCCAAGAAAAAACTTGGGCATTTATTTCTTCCATTACATCGTCTGTTGTTCGTCCTTTGACTGCTATCCCATGGTTCGCTTTATCAATCCAGTGGATTTTTTTAGGGGCTTTCATTTTGCTTGCCACACTTTCTAGCAATTGCTATGGAGAAAAGAATGAAAAAGTTAAGAGAATCAGCTGCTACAATCTGTGCAACTCCTAGATGTCTCTCGCTCATGTCACTTGCTTTGCCTGTGCAACACACGAGAGGCAGCTTTTAAAAACAAAACGGATCCGTGTGCGCATTAAAAATACCTTGATAGAAAGGATGTGATTATACTGTATTCAGGAATGGAATTTGCTCAAAGGAAACTGAGTACAGAACAGACCCCAACACGGAACAGCAGAAAATGAGAACTTCAAAAACTACAAAGGTCACAACCCTGCCACAGGCTCCTTCCTCACACTGCTCAAGGAATTAACTTTTACTGCTCGTGGGTAGTGCTAGCAATAAAATGACAGAACTTCATCAGAGTGGCTCTATAATTTCCTAGAGCCTGGGTTTGACTATTCAACTTCCTTGGCAAACAGCTCTAAGAACCAGCTCAGAAAGTCTTAACGATTTCCCCATTCAGAAGGCACTCCCAAGGGCCTGCTGCTTGCTAGCCTGACTTATTTTGGTGACAACTCCTCACGAAAGCATTGTGACTCCTTAGAAATTGCCCAAGCATGGAAAATGTCCATTGCGTGTACTCCCAAATTCAATATGAACTGTTCAAGAACAACAGAGACCTATTTGCCAGCATACAAGGCAGAAAATCACTGTATTCTCATCTCTGCACACCTGTTCTTCATCTCTACAGCTTTCTGCTGCAGAAGTCTGACTTGTGGGCAAAACTGCTTTGCTAAAAGAATTTGTCGTGAAAATGTGATGAATATGACACTGGTAGCACAGCACAGTGTTTATGTTTGATAACCTGAAATGGTTAAAACAGAATAGCAAATAACTTGCTCCTTTCATAGGCCGCTTCTAGTTTGTACAGTCCTATCAAAAGAGACAAAACATTATTTATATCAGCACTATTCTAGTGGCCCAAAGATGAGCTTGCTGAAGTGGATGATCAAGCATGATCCAGAAGTTTTAAGCAGCAAAAGCAATCACCACTAGGCTTCCTTATATCTGATTAAGTGTCATACCCAAGGCTGCCTTTGGAAGAAACATAAGTATTTAGAGAAGGCTGTTAATCAGTCACAGCTGTGTATACCAGTATGGGTGTCACTCAGCCTCATTCCTATTCCTCCATATTCCCCCTCCCGTCACAGCAAGATTTACAAGGGTACTCACTTTTTCACACATCTCATCTGCTGATCCTGAGACAAACAGCACTGGACACCTGATAAATAATAAATCTTCATCCCGGAGCTTGGACTGAAGTTTTGGTCGATGCAATGGGTAAGATAAACATACCAGACCTTGAATGAAGTCTTCATCAACACCATCCTGGCTAAGCTGACGTATCACAGAGGCAGCAGCTCGTGAGCCCATGGAACGGCCTTTCTCCCATGTTAAAATAAAGGAAAAAAGCACATCTGCTGTCACCTCATCTTCATTCTGTTCACGTAAACAACTAAAACCAATCCAACCAAGTGTATTTCAGTGGACCAGCAGTACAAAATGCTACAGATGGCTTTTATTCATTTACTCCATGAAAGATATTAATCCTAATTTCAACATTTTCTGCTAAAATATTTGGTTATATTTTGATTTCACATGGGGGGGGGGGGGGAGAGAAAACAAGTTAAATGGAGAGGGATCCTTTGCAAAACTGGAGCACCAGCTCATCCTGGGGACAGAGGGAAGAGGTGGGTAGGTCCAATGCTCCAGACCCTTGGAATTCCAGACAGCAATGCTATTATTATTATCTTGTAGAATTTTTTTCATGCAACCTTCATCTGCTCAAATTCAAAACAAAGTTTTATGTGCCTTACTCCCAAAACAAATTCAGCAAGTGCTTATGCACACCTCAAACTTCAGCCTAAAATTAGAACTGGGGGACAGACTGGACATACAACAAAGTGTGAAGTTGTAGCACAAGGTCAGTCAGTAACAGCAAGGGGATATCAAAGTACCTCCTCAAAGAAGTGGCATATGAGCTGACAATGCTCTGTAATTGAGTATTAGAAGTGGCTGATTCCAATGGGATTAACTTGCATCAGCACAGATTTTGTTTCGCTTAGTCAGAGTACATTCAGAGTTTCCCGTATCAAGTTATTCCTAATCACAGCCATTTACTTCCCTTTTCACATAATAAAGCTGAATTTTTAAAAATCTACCACTAGGTTTTATCTACCAAAACCTGTTTTGGGAAAGTGGTTTTCCATTTACCAGTAAATGGAATTTTTCAAGACCTGCAGTTAAAAAGTATACATGGATTATAAAAGAAATCTTGCCCTGTCACAAGCAACAAAGAACTTTTCTCCCAAAGCACCTGGAAAACATGGCCTATTGCTCTTCCCTTCTCCCTCCTGAAGGGAGATCGGTGGTATCGTGAGGAGGGTGACTAGGTCCAGACAGCCACGCTCCCAGGAGAATGCTGTGAAAGCTGCAGCCTGGATGTTCCCACTTGCAACTCAAACTTGCAAGAGCTGAGCTGCACATCTGCCCCATGCAGCCAGCAGCTACAGGGCTGGTGGCATTCGGAAACCCAAACGCAGATCTGCAGGTGGGCTTGGTACTTATGTTCCCATGGCAGTCGGGGACTGCTAATTAATCAATTAATGAAGATTACAGAGCCTTCAGCTCTTTGTAAAGAAGGTCCTCCCAACAGAGAGCTGAATTGCTCTCCCTAGGCAACACTGACCAGTGGGAGCGTGTTCAGCTTGGTCCCAGGTTAGACTGCAAGTTTTTAGTGCCCACTGCAAACTCCAACCTGTCACTCACATCTGTTCATTCACTTCTTACCAAACTGGGATAGACTTAAAAACTGGAGTAATTACAGACTGCGATCATTAGAGGCAGTATAAGAGAGAAAATGATACATAATAAAAATAATACCTGCAAGGACAACACCCGAAAGTTTATAAGCATCGGAAAGCTTTAAGTATTCCTAAAGAAATAAGATAAAGAGAAACATTGTAAGTCAGAATTAAGACAGATGGGAAGCTGGGGATTTTTTTTTTTTTGCTTGTAGCTACTGAACACAAAATGGGAAGCTCTTTCAGCACTGCAGATTAAACAAAAACCAGACACATACAAGTTGCTCTTGTTTTGATTTTTTTTCCACACAAATGATTTCATAACATTTTGCAGCAACAACATAATAAACATAAGCAATTTCACATTAACTCTCTGCAAGTCTAAAATATCAGATGCCCCATTAACTTACCTAAACAAATTATTACTGTGTATCAACTTAGTTATAGTATTTAACAGACTGCATGCACTCTTAGTCCATCAAAAAGCAAAATAAGTTTGCAAAAATGCCCCTTCACTGAGGTCATGTAGTTCCAACCAAAAATTCAAGATACAACCAGTTATGTCTGTCAGAAAAGGTAAAATTCAGCAATAACTTTTCCAGTTTTGAGGAGATAACTAATCAAATGCTATCTTAGCAGAGGCCTTGAAATTACTTTTACACAGCAGCATATTAATATAAAATCACTGATAACATTATGCTGCTTCAAAAAAGGAGAACAGATCCACATTAAAGCTAGCAAAGCTTAACTTCAAATCAAAGTCTAACTTCAAATCATAATCTCATCATACAAATTAATTCCTTAAGAACTGGACTTAGGTCCCCTATAAAAATGTCTAATGCTCAACACAAAGTGCTCAAGCTACCTTCCCATGCCCCAGTAAAAGTAGCTAGAAGATCAGAATAAAATTTTCACTCCTTCCTACACACTCCAGAACAGGAAGATACTCAATGCTGTTATCATTATAACAAAAGGTTGCTCATTTTAACAAAACCTAGGTACATAAGAACATCTTAAATAACACAGCAGCAGCAGGAGATAAACACAAGCATATAACAGTTTAAACTGATTTTGAAATCAAAGATTATTTAGGTTCTAGGGCTCTCATATGCTACTCTAAATCTCTTTTGCTTCAACTCCTCCTGTGACCCAGAGTCTCCTACTCTTTCCCCAAAGTTGTTCTCAAAGTCGACCCAGCACAACTACCTGGTCAGCCTCTTTCCCATCAAAACCGCTTCCAAAGCTGTATCCTTTAATCCTCCTCCCCTCACCAAGCCCTCCCAGAACACCTACCTCTTGTTGCCATCCTAAATACTTTCATTTATTTCAAGCTATAAGTTTTCCCACAAAACACCCTTGCTTTCTTCACGTCCTTTTCTCAAGCTTCTCTTTCTCTCCCTGAAGTCAAACCCACACACTCACTGCAGCTGTTCCAGCCACTGCCCATATAAAAATTGCTGTTTCTGCTCACAGACAGTGCTTCATTTGGCTGACCATTACTTCTAATTTTCCCACTGTTTCTTGATTAATCTCTGGTCATAATTTAAGAAACTCAGGCGATGATACCCATGGATCTAAGCTTTGGGAGAATTTGGACACTGCTTACCACAACTGTTTTGAAGGCCTTAGACCTATAAGAAATGTTAAGGCCTTTACAAGTAAACCGCAGGCACAGAACTCCATGGGATGCGAGATAGGCTGCCAGAGACACCAAGTGAGGGAAATTCATATCTCCTCCAGCTCCATGGGTGAGAATCACTCCGTATGTTGATTTCTTCTCTGGGACTGAAAAGACAGCATCGAGATGTTTGTTTCCGAAAGGTATTTTCACTTTAACCTAAAAATGAAACAAAACACCCAACATAATTTAAAAAAAAAGCACATTCGCAGTTTGCATATTATGATGAAGAAAAATCGGACAACTAAGAAAGAAACCAAAACTGCGAGTTTATTTTTGTTCCTTCTCTTTAAGAGTATTAAATGAGTAACTACCTCTGGCTCAAACATTTTCCACACAACAGCGAGCAAGTCACCTTGTCACACCACACCTTATTTTCTCCATTAGAAAATGAAGCATCCCTAGCTTAAAGGCGTAAACTGAAATGCTTCTTACCTTCTCTATCTGTATCTACACCTATTTGAGCTATTCAGCTGACTGCCATAGTTTATTTGAATATTAAGTCTTCCACAGTAAGAACAACTAACTCTCCTATAAGACTTAAAAATAAATAGGAAGTATGAACTCTTCTATAGAATAAGTTGCCTTAGTGGAAAAAGTATTTTTATCTCCCATTTTCTCACAGCCTTTATTAAATAGAAGAATTTAAGGATGCCTTTAAACATTTATTACAACCAAATTACTTTGGGTGTGTAGAGCTATATGGACTACATAGGATTACGAAAACTCCACTGGCAGCAGCTATTTAATCCTGTAGCTGTAGCATTGATGTACAAGTTCGACTACATAGCTGCTGCCTTTACAGTCTCTGCCCAGCTGAAATGGCTGGAGGATGGCAGATGGAGGATAGCAGCCAGAGCCACGCGTGTATGAGATACGTACATCCAAAAGTGGGCAGAAGCCTAAATAGCCAGAGCCGCTGCTTCCTGGCTACCAGGCTCTTGCACAGGGAAGCCACTAGGCTAGGCAGGGCTCAGCAGGCAAACAGCCACCTCCACACTCCTCACCCTAGGAAGGCAGAGGCAGCACTCGCACTCCTGGCTCTAGGGGTCCCTTGGAGGAGAACGGCGATTGCCACAGGCTGCAGCCCCAAGGATCCCACAGGCTCTGCCCTTCAGTCGCCGGATCGGACCGAGCACCCTGCGATCACCCCAGAGCAGCCCGGGGCCGCCCCGAGTACCGGTGGCCCCGCAAGGCGCCCAGGCCTGCCAGGCCGCTGGATTTTCCCCGGGCTCGGAGGCCTCACGAACTGCAGCCGAGAAGAGCAGCCCTGAAGCACCGCCGCCCCTCCTCCGCGGAGGAAGGGGCAGCCGATTTCAGCTCCCCCCAGGGCATCAGAAACGAGGGCGACTGCAGCCATACCTCTGCCTGCCCGCTCATGCCGCCGCCGGCTACGGATTCGTGACGTCACATGAATGACAACCCCACCCTCCACCGCCTGAGGGGCTGCACCAGGCGGGTGGCTGCCGCAGTACTTGATTGGTCCACAGGTGCTCAAGACCACGCCCCCAAAGGGCGGGAGTAGGCAGCCCGTCCGCATCAGGGAGAGGAGATGGTGGTGCGGCCGCCGGGTGCGGGATTTTGGTAGTGCTTGAGTTTCCGTGGTTAAGTGCGCATCCTGTGGGCCGCAGGCGCTAGCAGCTACATTTTTAAAAGCTGCTGGTCTACCAAAAAGAAATGTCTTAATAAATCGTAGCGACTAGGGAAGGAATTTTAAAAAATGATGGTGATTCAGTTGCTGAATTAATCAGTTCTGAGTTACGCTGTTTGGAGAGTTCACACCACTGCCCATGAATAGTTTTTATTCACCCACACATGAAAAATAGAGATTGCTAGTGATAATTCAGAAGAAATAAATACAATCACTTGGCAATTGCTTGGAAAATCAGGTTCTTGCTGACATCAAGGAGCACAGATATGATCCCTATCATGGATCCAGGTGTCTAGAGCGGCATTGGGCAGTTTTCCTGGCAGCTGGCAACACATTGGGTCTACGTGGTGATCCCAGACTGGAGAGACAGATCACATGGCTGGTGGTGTACGCACCAACACGCAGCTATCCCCTGGCTTGTGCTTTATAATAAAAAAACACTAGTGTATGCAATAAACACAGCATTTAACTGATGGAAGACAGCACCAATATTCTATAAAAATGCTTTATGGTATTTATATACTGGGTATTTCACAGATTTAAAAAAAAACTTTCTAAAATACTCTATGGCAATATTTTTAGCCAGAGATCATGTTCTTTTCCATTGTCAGTGTATGAGACATACATGAATTGAAAGACCCTGTTACTTAGTTGATTGATGATGCCATTACCAAGTGGGACTTCGTTTTTCACCCCTTCACCAGCTGGACATT
This sequence comes from Mesitornis unicolor, assembly GCF_000695765.1. NCBI lineage: Eukaryota > Metazoa > Chordata > Aves > Mesitornithiformes > Mesitornithidae > Mesitornis > Mesitornis unicolor. The sequence continues at coordinate 91,838 of NW_010178279.1, read as the reverse complement.
AAGGATGCCCTGGTGTGTGCTCTGAGTGTCTTGCCGTCACTGCCAGCTGGATGTTGTCAAACGCTGGGGACTCAAAACATTGCCGCCCCCTAAGAAGTAAACCCACTATCTCAGTGACCACTCCTGCTGTCTGAGGGCTGCTAGCTTCACCATCAATTTACCAGCCCAGGCATTATCACCATACAATTTGTTAAAGACAGAAATTGAGAAGTTCAGCTGTAATCAAGCTGAAAAAGACAGGGAGCTTTATTTGTCTAAATTTCTACCTTGCTTTAAAAAATGTCAAGGTAAAGTGAGATGTGAAAGGTTAAAGCTGAATAAAAGAGTCCAGCACAGTCTGCGTGAGTTTTGTGCCTTTCACTGGGAGCTGAGCTGCTGCAGACGGTGTTGGGGTAGCAGCTCCTCTAGCCACAGCTCACATTTAGGGAGTCCAGCAGACTAAGGGAAAGAAAATGCTTCAGAGTAATACCAGATTAACTTATCTGAGGTGGAAATCACATTATTTCTATTAATACTTAATGCCAGTTAAGCCTTTACAAATCAGATACTTAAAAAAAGGAGACTGAGAAGATTTGTTATCCCAAAGCAGTTACAACCTCAGCCTCAATTCAGAGCAAAGGATTGCAAGACGGAAGAAAGAGAGTTGAGGAAAACCTTGTATTAGTTTTCTTTTTTTTTTCTTCTTCATTGCTTTCTTTGCTATACTTCATGGATGCTTATGTGCATAGAGTAAGCTGCTAACAGCTTACTTCCGCTTTTCTCTATTCATTTTTTCATTTTCAGTTTTTTAGCCCAAATGTCTTTACAGTACTTAAGACTCTTCTCTGCATAAACATAGCAATCGAGGTAGGCTATTTAATACCCAGTAGAGTCCTGAGCAATGCGAATGAACGTGTGAATGTGTGGAGGAAGAACAGACTTATTTTTCAGTCCTCTGGTCCCTGGGAATAAGGTTGGCCCGGTCTATTTTTGCCACACTCTTCCTGCAATAGCTTTCCTTCTGGAAGATATAAGTCTTTAATAGTGCCCCAAGTATTGCTAGTATGTCAAAGGCTAGGAACTTTATATATAAATATATATATTAGATTCTAGCTCATGGGTATATTTTTTCTGATGGATAAATTCTGTTTTTAATGGATTTCTGCCTGTGTAATGAAATCTGTTGATTTAAATGGGAAGGAATTGGTTTTTAATTTTGCTGCATAGGACAACTCTTCTATCTAGCTACTCAGAAATAGATTTCTGTGGCTTTAGGGGGATTCTTAAGTAGATTCTGATTGATTTGCAAGTGTGCTGGGTAACTCTTCTAAAATCTGTAAGTAATCACTGCCAGAAGTCACTGAAAAAGCATAATGCTTCTCTTTACACACTTAAATTTGAATTAAGAGTCTAAGTTTAAGCTTTCACCTTTGAAAATACTGATAATTAATATTTTCTGAACTTCACCATTCATGTTTTTAACTAAGAAACCATGCTTTCTTAGATGCATGGCATCATCTTACAACTTTAACCTTACATCACTCCTGGAAAAAGAACTTGATTCTGAAAACAATGTATGGTGCCTAACAATCTAAATTTGTCATCAAATATGAAAATTATGAAAGGTATGTGATTTGACATGTGTCAGTGAGAATATATGTCATGTGTTATAATAACCTACACACTGCTGTAAGCATCTCTGACAGATTTGATATGCCAAAGGCAGCTGAGTTTGGAGAAACAGTGGCAGTTTATCAAAGAATGACATTATCCCCAATCTAAACTTGGGACCTGTTAACTTTCAGTAGCACATCAGACAATCCCTGTTCTTTTCCTTGGATTATAAATACAGCTTTTCATACCAGAGACTTAGATTTATACGCAATAGGAACAACAGAGATGACCTTTCCCACTAATCTCTTGTCAAAATAGATTTGTATAGAAAAATGTGCAAAATAATTATAAAAGTATGAAATAATATGGCTTTTTTTGCCCTGTATTTCAGTGCAAAATAACTAAAGGCTGAAGGGTATGTGGGGATCAGAAACAGACAATTTTTTTATTTTCTCAGATTTCTAAATAAAAGACCATAAAAATATTTTCTTGTTTGTTTGTTTTAGGCTTGAGACATAGATACTTGTTTCAAAAGTTCAACTCTTAATCTAAATTAGAAACTTGACTTTTGACCATTTTTTTCTTTTCCTCAGGATGTGGATACACAGCAACACGTACATGCATGTGCTGTGTGCGCAGGTATCAAAGTTTACTGATTTTCTGAAAGTGATCAGCAAACTGTTGTTTGATTAACCAGTATAATTTCCCAAATTAAAAAGTAGTGATATTCATAATACTGACTAATTTTAACTATTGTATCATATTTCCTGAGGGTCTGAAAAGATTTTGAGGTCTTTTGTGAAGAAGGAAGTGATGGGTGGGTGATAAGCAGAACTGCTATAACACGCAGAAAAAGGCAGGATTTTAGCGTGGCATTTGTACATCCCCACATCTTTAAGATGAGCTGGAGAAGTCATTTTGGGTGACTTTCTCTGGGAAGGGTGAAGGAGCAAGCCAGGTGCTTGCTTTCTGCAGATGCGGATGTTGGCCACCAGCAGGGTCAGAAGCTGCCTTGGCTATAACTCCGCTTGGGACCTTAGGCTGGTCAGAAGATGAATTAGTCAAACCAAAGTGAAGGCATTTCTATTAGTGGTCATTCTGTAATTCAGGCTGATAAAATGTATTCATAGGGTGACTTGTTCATTTGACATTGGTAACACTGTCATTGCTTTATTGTTCTAGTCTTTCCTGTGATCTCAGCTTTCTCATTGTGCCCATCCATCAGTAATTAGTCTTTTCATACTGTAATATATCAGTAACACACTGAAATGTGTATTTGTTAGATCCTGATTTTTATGAAACTATGACATGTAAAAAGAATTGGTGTCTTTTGCAGAATTATGCAAAGCATTGTAGCTTTTGTAGCATTGGTCCCAAACTCTGGGAGCACAGATAACATCAGGTAACAAATGTGCAATGCCTAACATCTTCCTCTCCCTTTTGAGCTGCACAAGACTCTGGGAACATTTCTGGCTTTGTAGTAGCGGTGCTAAATGGAAGGTCCTGACTTTAATTAAGGAAGGTGTCATCATAACGCGTGCTTCTGCATGGCAGCTTTTGGATGCTATACATTTCTCAGGGTCTTTGTTTGGGATCTTGTATTCTCTTGTTGTTCTTGATGAGTGCAAACGTTTTGTTTTCCAGTGGCAGCTGTTGCAATTCGTTGGTGTGCTGGGGCTGCTGGCAGGAGGTGGCTCTGCCTATCCTCTCCCCTTGGCTGGTGGTGAACTGAGCTGGCCAGGAGTCAATGGAACAAACCTTGCTGCTCCCACTGCTGCAAAGGAAGAATTAATCAGTTTGGCATGTTCATACAATCCTTGAGCGCTGAACTCAATTCCATGTATGTTTTCACTCTGAAGTTTCGCTCTGTTTCCATCCGTTGCTTCTTCCAGAGATTAGCTGGTTAGGGATGGTAAGGAACGTTAATGCCACTACTAGGCTTACCTTTAATGTGAACATTGTGTTAAGAACTGAGACTCTTTAGCATTTAATTCTTTGTCTAAAAACCTGATACCCTCTGCAGTCATGTCATCAATCAACCAAGTGAGTTACTTATCTGGAGTTTATTGCTATTTATAATTATAAATACCATGTTACAACCCCTAAATATGGGAACTCAGTACATTTTGCATTTTGTTGCAAGCTCATTTTTACTTCCATTAATAAATTGATTCATTCTAAGATGCAGAAAATGACATTGCACCACTCTTTACCTTTAACTCCCACAGTTAAAGACAAATCAGAAAATGAAGCCCTTTGTTTATCCAGAAGTTGTCCGAGCATGGGCAACTGCAGAGGCACCCCGAGGCTCTTCTGATGTTTGTTGAACCTTCCTCAGTTATAATTCCTCCAGGTCATTTCTTTCATTTATGCAGATGTTTGCCTTCTAACCCCATTCTCCAAAGTCTGACAGCAATCCTGCTCAGCCTCACATTACCTGTACATTTAAGAAGTACATTATCTACTCTGTAATCCAAGATACTTCTAAACATAGTGAGTTCCAGACAGGAGTGCGTGGTACTCTTTTTGATTTATTCTTCTGTTCTGACAGAATATCACTGGCATCACTGAGAAGTGTTTTCTGGCTTTGCACATGTGCTGTTGGAAGTTTAATTTATATTATGATTCTCTAGTCTGATAAAAAGAAGCGGTGGCAAAGTTCACTAAAGTCAACATCTACTGCTGTTCACGAAACACGCTACACAGGAGTAGGAAGAAAAATAATTTGGTTTGACACTACTTAGCAAATCCCTTCTGGATTCTGTTCGTCTTTAAGTAGATTTCAGTGTACACAAGGAGTGTGTATTTGCTTTAATAATGCCTAGGAACTGAAGTCGAACTGAAAGGTCTCATTACTGGCCTCTTTGTTTTTCCTCTTTTAACTTGCACGGTTCATAAATTTACGTATGTAACAGGATCGTAGAATCATAGAATGTGTTGGGTTGGAATGGACCTTTAAAGGTCATCTAGCCCAAACCCCCTGCAGTGAGCAGGGGCATCTTTAACTATATCAGGTTGCTCAGAGCCCCATCAAGCCTGTCCTTGAACACTTCCAGGGAGGGGGCATCCGCTACCTCACTGGGCAACCTGTTTCAGTGTTTCACCACCCTCGTAGTGAAGAACTTCTCCCTAATGTCTAACCTAAATCTACCCTGCTCTACTTTAAAACCATTACCCCTCATTCTATCGCTACCTGCCCTTGTAAAAAGTCCCTCCCCAGCTGGCTTGTAGGATCCCTTCAGGAACTGGAAGGTCACTATAAGGTCTCCCTGCAGCCTTCTCTTCTCCAGGCTGAACAGCCCCAACTCTCTCAGCCTGTCCTTATAGGTGAGGTGCTCCAGCTCTCGGATCATTTCTGTGGCCCTCCTCTGGACCCGCTCCAGCAGTTCAGTGTGCTTTTTGTGTTGGAAACTCCAGAGCTGGATGCAGTACTCCAGGTGAGGTCTCACCAGAGCAGAGTAGAGGGGCAGAATCACTTCCCTCTGTCTGCTGGCCACACTTCTTGTGATGTAGCCCAGGATGCAGTTGACTTTCTTCTGGGCTGCAGATGTACATTGCCGGATCATGTCCAGCTTTTGCCCACCAGAACTCCCAAGTCCTTTTCTGCAGTGCTGCTCTCTATCACATCATCCCCCAGCCTGTACTGATAATGAGGATTACAGCTACTCAGGTGAAGGATTTTGTACCTGACCTTGTTGAACTTCATGAGGTTCACATGGGCCCACCTCTCCAGTTTGTTCAGGTTCCTCTGGATGGCATCCCATCCCTCTGATATGTCAACCGCACCACTCTACTTGGTATCATTTGCTAACTTGCTGAGGGTGCCCCCGATCTCACTGTCTATATAATTGATAAAGATATTAAACAGCACTCATCCCGGCATGGACCCTTGAGGGGCACCACTTGTCACCCACTTCCATCTGGACATTTAGCCATTGACCACTACCCTCTAGATGCAACCACCGAGCTGATCTAGTTTGCTACTGTGTACTTGCAGCTGTATACTTTTGAATATAAACATCCATACCCATACGTACCCACATGTGCACTAAAAGTGTTACCAAGCAAGGAAACAAGTCTGTAAATGTCTGAAAACTGATTGACAGATGTGGCTATGGATGACCCCAGGCAAACTTTTTAAAATTCCTGGTACTGCTCAGAGATGTCTTCTAGCTCACAGTGTGCCCAAAGGGTGGTTCAGACATCATCTAACTGTGATCTTAGGTGGAGGAATGCTTACATGGCTTGTGCCTGCTACTTTAAGTCCTGGTGTCATGCAAAGCTACGCTTAATGCTCAGAAGAGTAGTGAATTCATCTCACTGTGTGCGCTCCACATGTCACTGCTTTCAGGAGTTAACATCTTGCTGAACTGGGTAATCCAAGTAGGTGAGCATTCGTGAAGTCCTGCCTTTAGTGCCATATCTAAAACCAACCTGAACATATCTGAAGAGATGACATTTGTCTTGGAGTCAAGTATCTTCGCTCCAAACCTCTTTACTTACAAGACCTGCTCTTCTGAGCACAGGAAAAATCAACTGGAGAGAAAGACAATGTCCTGCCTTACAGCCTCGTGTGTTCCCAGCTGCTTCAGTAGCTGAAAAGCCTTTCCCTTACCCTTTTCTTGGGTCCTCGTATCCATACTCTCTCCACTGACCAGCAGCTTCCTGCTTTCTGTCTCTGTGTAGTGTATTTTTTCTATCTCAGCTGTCTGACATTCACCCTCCGTTCTTCTCTGCAGTCTCCCTCCCAAGGAAAGGCCAACCAGAAACAGCGTAGTTCAGGAGCTGCCAATCACAACCAACTGCACTGCCACCTCAGTTCTTACAAGTGTGCCTCACATCTTTTACAGCTACCTGAAAAGCAATGGTTAAGTATGGTGCCAGAGAGCTCTACCTCACCTGTTTGTGCTCTGTTGTTTTGGCTGCAAAATTTACAAAAGAGATACATAGAAAATTGAGTATTAAATGCTGAGCAAATGAAGAATACTCTTTGAATAAGGCTGAAAGACCTGGTCAGACTATGCTGTTTTTCTCTAATGCTGGGGTCAGTCAGCTGGAACTCAGCTGGAATTAATGGATAAAAGCTGTTATAAAATTGTACAGGAATAGCTCCTGTAGCCATTGCAAAGACTTTGATAGGCTGGAAGAGAATGGCACAGATGGTAATGCTCACGTTGTACATGTGGCTCACTTAAAAACCAGATTTTAGAAACAGATGAACCTTGTGAGAGCTTCTCTGATACATCAGTAAATGTGTCCTGACCTATTTCTTCTCTGAGCTTCTTGCTATGTGGAATTAACCATGTCAGGTATCCTGACCTCCACTTGAAGTTATGGGTTCTATGTCACAAAATCTGCCTGCCTTTTATAACCAAGTCCTTGATTAGTGTCAAGTGGAAAATATTCCATGAGACACTGCAGGGGCAACAAATTACTGGCATCCACACGACAGCTTTTAGCCCCAGACATGTTTGGCACTTCTTTTCCTCAGCACTTATAAATCAATAGATTATATGACATGAATAAGTTTAGAAGAAGGATGAAGCACAGGACTTCATCTCCGGTGAGTCGTGTAGCATCACACGACTTTTATTTATGTGGGATTGGTCATCCCAGTGTTGACCTTTGAACTTTGGGACATGCAGCCTTGCCTTGATCACCTGGTTACTTCAGCAAGCAAAGCCCAATCATTTACTTTGGAGACTGGATCTAAGATGACAGGTCTCTCACTTGTGTGTTTTGCAGTTAATCCCATCAGCTGAAAAACAACCATAAAAAAAAAGGCTCCTTGCACTTTAGCCAATGGGAAAATGCTAAGGAGAGTAATGTTACACTCAGAAGCTGGAGGACCTGTTTCCATGTGGAATTTGTAGATCTTTGCCAATGGCAGCAAATCAGACTGAGAATATCTGAGCAATGACATCAGGCACACTGTCCCTGGAGTCAAGAGGGTGAAGAGGGGACCTAG
>NW_010178279.1:16690-84246 GCF_000695765.1 Mesitornis unicolor | reverse complement strand
GGGAAAGATCATCTGCAGGATGGAATTTATGGTGCTATTTGTTTTGTGGTTTAGTTGGAAGGACTGAAAGCAACAACTTTATACGCTCCAAAGGGAATATTTGTGGGTTTTTTGTTTGGTTTTGTATGTTGGGTTTTGGTTTTGCTTTTGCTTTTCACTTTCCAAAGGGAATGACTGCAGAGTTTGAGGGCTATGAGTTTAGAATTTTGACCCTTAAGAAAAAGAATCACTTCTAGATTAAGAGAGAGCTGTCAGCCCTCAGTTTGGATCAAGATCAGATTTAGCCCAGTGTTGTCCTGTGGCCAAATGAGTTTTAGGTGGCCAACTGTGTTTGTTAACTTGTCATTCCCCTGGATGCTCAGTTTGCTTTGAGCTCTTGGCTTTCTCTAAATGCTGGGCTGAGATTATAGGCCCTCACGTGGTCTGTACCCTATCTAACCTAGAAGTCAGGTATGAATTTGTATCAGCAAAGAAGGAGGTCAGTTCAGTTGGTTGGTGAGATTGATCAGTTGATTTGTGAAATAAAAGTTGGAAGAAAATAATGAGTTTGCATCAACTTTGCATCAATGTATCAATTTTCTTAAGACTGGTAATTCTTAAATTCTTAATTTCTTAAATTCTGAAAATCTTTCAGTATCTATTAGTGGGATCCCGTGGAAGAAGACTCAGCAGAAATGTAAATATCTCAGCAGATGCTTTGTCATCACTGCAGTTAAGTATCTTTTAAGTGGCAGGGCATTTTCTTAGGTCCATAAATATTAGAGAGTCAGAAGTCAGGTATGTTATCTAGTCTTATCCCTGCCAGTGCAACATCGTATGACATTCACTGTGGTAGCTGTTGAGAACTTGTAAGACTGTGGTATGGCAGCAGGCCTTGTCTTTGCAGTGACACAGCCCAAAATAGGAGAAGGAAGAAGCTGTGCCAGTACAAACACAGCAGGTAATCTGTTTAGTCCCTTCAGCCCTCTCACTCCCTGTACTTATATTAAAGAATATCATTAGCAACAGATGTTTGTCCTTCTCCCTTTTACCCAAGGGAAGTGTGCAACCAACTGCGTGTTTTCTTTTGAAACAAATTGCTTGATTTCTGTTTGCACACACAGTGCAGGTTAGTGCATATTTATTTTAAAGTTCATATGACAAAGTATTTATGTGCAAAGTCCCAGTCCCAGGGATTGCCTGTATAATGCTGAACACTGTCTCATAGTATTTAATACTGAACTGCATTTACAGTTTCATACTGTGCTTATTCAACTACTCCAAAGAAGGTTTCGCCTTTCTTTCGGCAGGGCAGGCAAATTTTTTGCAGACTGGCACAGTCTGTGGGCACCCCAAGTGGCTTGGCCTGAGTGGATTGTTCTGACTTGAGAGCAACCAGGGTCCTCAGGTAACTGCAGGTGAACCCATCAGTAAGAATTCGGAGGACGTTACATGCCATTTTGAGGTCTTCTCTTTCCTAGACTGACCTCTGCCTGTCCTCTCTGTCATCTTTCTGACTTTGTTCAGTGGAGGATTGTAGAGAAGAATTTGTTTTCTACAACTCTACCATTCTTCAACTCTTGCAGACCTACCTCTATATTTTAGGGTAGCAGAGTGGTCAGAAATGCCACATTGTCATCCCTCAGATACGTCCCAAGGAAACTGATGTAACAAAGTTGTTTGTTACCAGGGTGGTGAGACTGCACAGCCTATAGTCAAACAGTCGGCATCTTTGGAAAGTATATGTACTTTTATTACACCACTTATATGTCAGCAGGTATTTTCACTAACCTGCAGGCAACTGAGAAAAGGGTTTTCCAAGCTACAAGGACAGAACATCTTGAGTCTCAAGGGACCTCAGGGATCATTGGTAACACTTTCTGTCCTGTGCACTGTGCGTACAGATAGAGACTTGCAATATGTACACATCAGTGGGTTATGTTCACAGTCCTGGAGCTTCCCATTCTTCACTTGCAGTGCTAATGTTGTGCTTATTGCAGACATTAACATATAGTAGAAAAAACCCCAGCTCTTCTCATATTTGTATTTATATAATTTAATCTTTGGCCAGAAACTTCCCGGGGTACATTTTCAAATATGAGCACATGCGATTACCCACAGAAATGTGCAGATATGCTTATGCATCTGTAAAAGAGCACCTTTTTTTTAACTTATACCAGAGTTGCTTTCAAGTTCATCAATATTAGGCCTGCAGGATTACATGAACGTCCCTCTGGAAGGTCTAGCACAAACTCAGCATTTAATCCTTATTAAAGCCCTATTTTGAGAGCTTAAATAGTTTTAAATGTTGCAGGAGCCTCATGCCATGTCTCTGCAAGGGGAGAAGGTAAAGTTTGTTTGCTGTGAAGTAATGCTTGTGTTAATAGTTATAGGTAGGGTGACTGGGAATCCATGCCTGGAAAACTTGTGATATTGCTGATTTCGGTGCCCTCTCTGGCATCCTGTGAAAAATCTCACATGGCAACTTCAAGGGTGTCTGCATCCCTTGCCAGTCAGCTGCTCCCTTCAGAAAATTCTTCTCCAGATATTCCTTGGATGGCAGAAATCCCCATCAAAACACCCATCAGAAGGGAAAGGGTAGCAGTGCTGTGAAAACAGCCTGAGGTATGTCTGTGGTGCCTTCATTTCAGATAAGCCCCTCAAAAACACTTCTAGATCAGTAGCATCAAACCAGTAAAACACTGCGGTGTGAAGGTCAGCTTGAGCTGGTTTGTTCATTTGTGGGGTAGGGTTTGAAACCCAGACTGAGCCCCATGCAGCTGTGTATAGCAGCGGCCTTTTGCTTTCAGCATTCAGATGCTGCAAGGTCAATGTCCCCCGAGGAACACGATATTTTAGATACCCTCTTCAGGCCATGCTTGATACATGTAGTGTTAGAAGGTGGCCCATGAAGCTGCTTTCTGACCAAGGGTTAGGCAGGTCAGGGAGCTGGCTCTGCTGATATGAGACCATGTCTGAGGCTGTATCTGAGACAGAAGTGATCTGGGTGTAGCATAAAGCTCTTCTTGGGCCCTACTTTGCTAACTGCTTGCAATGTCGAGCTCTGGAGGAGCCTCCCACCCTACTGCCACAATGTCCCAAACAGTAATTTGGGGATGCCTGGCCCAGCAGAGTGGTGAGCTTCGAAATGATGCCAGGATATGATCAATAAATTGCTGGGTGCCTGCAGGAAAGCAGTTCTGGGAATGGTTGGGGAGGAAATTGCCAAAACCATGAAGTGGCCTCCATCATGGCTATGCCCAGGTGTTCCCCCAGGCAGCAGAGAGGTACGCATAAAAGTCAAAATTTATGTTTGACTTTTTTGTAGTAAGCACAGCCTCTGTCACCCTTGGGTGGCACATGGGAGCACGTCTCAACACAAGTAATCTCCCAGTTCCTCGTGTAGTGAGGGAAGAAACCGCAGCTCTCCATGGCAGGGACACCCCACACGTGTGTGGGAGAGTGAAGACAGCAGCTACATCTGTGCGTACACATGGCAGATTTTCTTTCGTTGCTGTTTATTATGGAAAGTTGGGAAGTGGACTGTCCCCAGGGTATTTTTGACCATGAAGGCCTTCTTGCTGACCAGTAACCTAATCTCCACAGAGGCAAGGGGATCCTAAATACTGATGTGCAGAGTGTAACGTCTGGTGCCATTCTTCGCATCAGCCTTTTTTAACTCACATAACAGCTCACCATGGACCTTGAAAACCTCAAGCATAAAAAACCATGCCAATGGACATGTAAAATGAACAGAATAAAAATGGAAATAAGTAAATTATGTTTTTGAAACTTAGTAAGGTCTCAGATGTTGATCAAGATAACTTTACTTTTTGATAGTGCTAGACAGTTTAATTTCCCCATTCTCATACATTAGCAAAATCTTTCTGTGTATAATGTACCTTGTACTTTGGAAGGATATCTACACATTAAAAGAACCTCTTGTTTTCAATTTAATGGAAGCACATCTCACAATAATTTTGACAAATTGACAAGAAACCCCTCTCTCCCAGGACAACGGAAAGGCAGCATCAGTTTTTCCCTTGGTTGCAGAGACTGTTTTTTCCTGTAACGGGATGTTAGCACCTCTGATACTATGACAGATATCGGAGGCGCCGCTCTGGCACCATCCTGGTGGATCGGTAGTTGAAGCGACTTCAGGGCAGTAATGTGTGCTGCTGACTTCAGGTTTCAGTTTCCTGGAGAAGGACCATGCCAGGGTATTTCCTCTTTCCTTGGAGGTGAGGGGAGCAGAATCAGGGGAGCGCTGGCCTGACGGTGCCTGGCCGTGTCAGGTGTCTGGCTTCAGCGTATTTCCCGGTGCCACGGGCATCCAGCTGCAGAGTTAAAGATCCAGATGTGTTTGGGAGTGCTTGAAGTGAGATGTGTTCATCTGGGTTCAAAAACCTCACCACGTATTTTTAAACAAGTGTGTGTCGAAGGCTTTATAAGGTCTTTTTTTAAAGAAATGTGTGTGTGAATGTCTGCGTGTAGAGTCCATGTGCACACATATGGATATACATATTTCAGCCTAAGCTTAATTTCTTTTAGGATTATGTATAGTCAGGAGTGTTGAATGGGATAGTAGGGCTTTTCCCAAAGGGTGATACATCTTAAGTGCACTGAGGTAAGGGAACAGATTCCCAACACTTTCAGGATCCATCTATACAGTAAAGTCAAAGGATTTTAGGAAACATTGCTGAGGGAGGCTGGAAAGCTCCAGGGTACAGGAATAAGAGTTGCACTCTCTGACAGAAATAAACATTCCCCGTCTCTTTTACAATAAGAAGTAATCTTAAATATGAAGACCATAAACTGCATCTGCAGTATATTAAACAGCTGCTTTCCAGGCCATATTTAACTGAAGGAGAGATTTCTTACAACTACATCACATCCACGTCAGATCTAAAGGACTCTGCTGCTGGGGACCAAGGTCAAACATAAGCTCTTAAGCACATCCATAACTTGAACATGCCATGCATTACTTGATGCTTAGAGCTATACATGCCTGAGTGATAAGCCAGATCTGTCACCATGAACTATATTGAATTAGAATTTGTGGTGCTGGCTTAGTGAAACAAAATCATTGAATTAGGAGGCCTAGGTGGCATAGTGAACTTTATTCTGACAAACAGGATTGTGTTTCCATTCCAGCACGAATGCATCCCATTGCGCCAGGAGGTTTTGAATCAGAGACATTACAGCACATGTGTATTAAAGTCTGTAATTCAATGGTTTCATCGCCTCCCTGTTCTCTTTCCTTGTGTCTGAAGGAGGAGGTGTAATCCCTGTCCAGGTGGGACATCTGTGACTATATGACGCGAAAGGACACCTGGGCGTGGAAAGCTTACTACGCTGAGTGCTTTACAAACAGACGTGATCATTGGAAAACTCAACACTACTTGAGTCAATAAGAGAAAGTAACTGACAGTAGAAAGGTGAAAATTAATTTAGCAATTAAGCAAACTGACCAATTCAGCAGGCTTGGAGGGGCCTGAGTCTCCGGTCTGCTGAGGCCATGTTACATTCTAGATGCAATAAACAGTGCACTTGGGCACTACTTAGGTGTGTTTAGATTACATTTTGACTTGGTCATGACTTTCCATTAGAAAACCACAGTTTTCTTTCCATAGGGAACCAGTAATCCTGGTGCCCTGGGTGAGGTGGTGTGACTGCTTCTCTCCATGGCCCAGCAGCCCAGCAGGAAAGGCAGCCTGAGTTACTGTCATCTTGAACTAGAAATTCTGTAATAGCTACAACAGCTAATGAGGCACCTGGTCAGAGGTCTAAATGGATCTTTAAAGCAGGGAGAGAACAAGATTAGAAAAGCTCCTATTTCTGTGAAAAGAGTCTTTGCTTATGTAAAACTGTGTCAGTGGACTTTTCTAGCCAGGAAGTGAGGAGAATGTTCTGGAAAGACAGCAGGGTAAAAGGGAGGATGGGGAAAAAAATAGGTCAGAGAGGTGACTTCTCAACATCTTTATTGCTGTCCAAGTGCAATGAAAGTGTGCTGCATCTGGATACTCCTGAAGCTGGCTGGAGAAGGGGCCGCTACAACACTGCTGCAGAGGATGAGCCCTGAAAACACTCTTCATTCCTGGTGTGTGAGTGCCCCGTTGAATTGATTTAAACGAGTCGGCTGCAGGACTCTTGGCAGGGTGGGAGCCTCCATGCCAGCCTAGGATGGTGAATGTGAGTGAGAATGTGGCTCCTCTTCCTCCTTCACTTCAGTTCCTCTCCCCACTGCTTCCCACCGCACAGTGCCACTGTCTCCTTGCCCTCACTCAGGTGCTGGTTGGCCATCGTGGCACATGCAAATATTCTATAGCAGGAGAAGACCCACTTCCCATGGGGTGATAAAGCACCCCAAAGCTCAGTGGTTTCACAGCCAGGGAGTACCAGGGCCACCTAAAGGTTGGGAACTGGCTAGGGAGGTAGGCACAGCAGCAGGGAGCAAAACCCCCTGCTTGCAGTGGCAGGGAGCTGCTGGCCAGCTGCACAAAGGATGCCCATTTCTTGATGTGGCGGTGGGTGAGCAGGTGGGTGCTACACTGTCAAACTCCCCCAAGTCCTGGCTTGCTGGTGGCCCAAGTCCTGGATAACCCCTCGACCTGCTGGGAACCAGCTCAAGTGCCTGTGCAGGCTGTCCCCTCCTGCCCAGCAGAGCGTTGAGTAGATCAGACCTAGGGTCCAGTGATCAGTGGAGCTTGACTTAGGAGGGTTGCGTGGCTTGTTTGAAACTATGCCTGAGCTAATTTGGCCTTGTGGACAGCAGGTCAGAAATATCCTGTCTGACTCTGGGTGGCATGGCCAGACACCAAGAAAGCTCACCTTCCCCTTGTACGCTTGGACAGCTCCTCACTTGACACACACCATGAGGTCTGTGTTAGCCAGCTCGAACCCCATCGAACCCTTGCTGAGGGGTGACAGAGGAAGGCTTTCCTGAAGGCTTTTTCCCAATTTATTTTGGCTCTGCGAAAAGGGCTGTTGCTTTGCATTTGGCTCCCATTGTTGTTCCTCTGGATTAATAACCAGAGCAGGTTCTCCCTGTGTGTGCTGGACACCATTCAGGTTAACCCCATGTGCTCGGCTAAGGTGAGCTCTGGCAGCAAGGGCAGAGCCTGCAGGGTCACAGCCTTGTCCTTCGTGTCCCCCAACAGGGACACAAAGTCAGGCAGCCCCATGTCTTTGCTTCAATTCTGTCCCACCTTTCAGCAGTGCTGCAGAGCCCCAGTTATATCAAAAGGACCTTTCTGGAGAGAGAGAGGACACCAGCCATTTAAATGTTTCTGATAAACTGGTAAGAATTGGTACTCACAATGGAAAAAAAAATGAATATCCTATTTGTGTACAGAGATTGGAGCAATGGCACAAGCACAGAAGCTCTCAACTTCTGATTAAACAGTCATCAGCCCAATGTTATAAGTAGCATTATATGTATTATATAAAACATTATATGTATTATATATCATTATTTCCCTCTTATACTTAACAGTTAGTTTCTGATTTTTCTGCCTCTGGATGAGGCAGGCTGTTGCTTTCATGCTATCTTTATGATTTCTAACTTGGCTTCTACGGTGAAATAGAAAACCAGTCCTCACTTTGCAAACATGTGGTCATGCTTCTTAAATGAAATGGTGCGACGTTCAGAGTACCAAGGCTGTAATTCAAGTTGCTGATCAAACTGCCCCAGTCATTTTTCTTTCAGGTTATTGCCTTGCACTGAACCTGAAGATTGACTTACAATCTGTTAGACCATCCAGGTTATCTGTTACTGTTAGGAGGAGTGATTAGCAAACACTGGCAAGGCATTCTCCTAAATAATAGGTCACAATTGCTCACCGGTGAATTTAAACAAAAATATAAGTATTACACACAGCAAGCTTAGCTGTATGCATGTTTTTTCTCTGTTGCTTATTATTATTGCTTAGTAGCAAATACGAATTTTGATATTTTGTGAGATGAATTGAAAACTAACAAATCAAAGTCCCTTATTAAAGGAGCTTCTGAGTATGGAAGCAAATCTTCTCCTACTCAGAGCAGCATAGCCAGATGTTAAATGAGAAGTGCAGAAGTAAACCTTTAAAACACTGACAGCTAAGTAGTACGTTTGCAGAAATTGTCCTTTTCAACTGTTGTTTTGTTAAACTTTTTTTTCTTTTAATTAAAATTAGGTGTTTTTTTAAAAGGGATTTTATGCTGCTTTGGCTACTTCCAGTTGACTCTGGTGGCTTTGGCTATTGCTGTCCTGGTCCCGGATAGCAGCTGGCTGAAAAGAGCTGTGCTCAAGATAGCCATGCCAGTGTTGCTCATTGAAGATGCATTTTATCACCAAGGACCAAGGACCAAGGCAATGTCTAACTGGTCCCAAATTCTCCGATCAGTCGAGCAGCAGAGAAATGTTTGAGAAGTTTTTTTGCAGTCAGACATCACACAAAGCAGTCATAGGGCTTTATACAGAAGAAGGGTGGCAGATCACAGAATCACAGAATATCAGGAGTTGGAAGGGACCTCTGAAGATCATCCAGTCCAACCCCCCTGCCAGAGCAGGATCACCTAGACCAGGTCACACAGGAACACATCCAGGCGGGTTTTGAATGTCTCCAGAGAAGGAGACTCCATAACCTCTCTGAGTAGCCCGGTCCAGTGCTCCGTAACCCTTACAGTAAAAAAGTTTTTCCTTATGTGAAAGATGCCACAGAGAATGCTCTTTGAGAAGGCTCCTTGCATTTGCAAGTGTACCATAGCACTTCCAACCTGTTGGGTTGTGGCCCTTAGAAAAGAGCTCTTAGCAGTTCGGTGTTGAAGGGGAGGGCTTGCAGTGATGGAGTAGCTTCAGTGTGCATGGTGGAGTTGACAAGAGGGAGTGGAGGCAACCTTACCCTCATTAGCAACGTCGTAAACCACAGAGGGAGAAATGTCCTTTCTCATGTTTCCTGCACAGATGCTGGAGATAATTCTGAGTCTATAAAACTTTGCTGAATATAGCTCTGTTTGCAGGATCTCGTTCCAGGTTTGAGGAGTGAGTACATTCTTGTCCGGTCTTCAGACTGATGCAGTTTGGAAAAAAAAACAAGCATGCCAAAGCAAAGTTTCCTTCCACGTGGTCCTCTGTCAGGATAGATGGCTGCACCAGTGGGTGAGATGTCAAATTTTAAGTTTAGAAACAGTTTTGAAATTTAGTTGGGCTGGGCATAGAGTAGTAGATTTGTCTACTTATGCTATTAATTCTCTTTAAATGAGCATTTTTCCTGTAATCTTGGTAAGAAGCACAGTTTAACTAAGAGGATACTCAACACTTACTGTTCCCTGTGAAACTTGTTGGCTTATAAGGGGTTGGAGTAACTTCTCACTGTGTCTCAGTCTAGCAAGGCACAAGGTTATATGGTGAGGTGGCAAATAAACCCAGCTCATGCTCAAATACATTTGCAGTTGCCATTCAGCAAAGTGCTTACATAGATTTTTCAATTTAATCTGACTGGATTTAATGGAATTTGGAATATCCTTAATGACTGCGTTATGGCTGAATGATTTTCTGACATAGAGCTTCAATGGAAGTCTGTACAAAAACAAATTGCACAAACCTGCTCTCACCCTGGCACACAGACACTGCTCATCATAAACCTCAGTAAAACCAAGACTGCATCTCTTTGGTGGTCTTGAAGAGAAAAAAAAACATCTGCCAGGAATGGTTTAGGTGTAGTTGCTCCTCCCTTGGGCTGGAAGAATGGCCTTCTACAAGCAACTGCAACCCAACTTTCTGAGACTTCTATGAAATTATGCTACATTCTATGATGGCTAAACTATTACATAGATGGCAAGTACAACTTCTAGTTAGTAGTCATAATTAAAATCAATGGTATTCATTATACAGATTTTCTGTTGCTCTTAAACCTTTCTAAGTTTACCTAGATATCTTCCCCAAGAAGAGAATATTGGAGGAAAGAGGATGTTTTCCTGCTGGGAAGAGAATCTCTTTTAGCTTACTGATTGAGAGGACATACTTTCTAACCCAATTTACCTGTTATTTCTCCCAAGAGTTGACACAGACAAAAAAAAATCTAAATCACAAATGGCAATCATAAGCCCCACTTGGGCAGCGAAGTCCAAAATGTATATCCTGTGAATTTCACCCTAAGCTGCTGCTTGGCTCTGGTGAAATCTACCCTGCAGCTTTGTTTCCCTGGTAAAAATCTCCATCTCACCAGCTGCTGGTCATAATTACACTTAGTCAAATCCAAATGCTTTTGTCCAAGCACAAGACCTGGTGGATTTCCCAAAAAGATGCTTTCCCATCTATTTCACCTTGCAAGGGGAAGACTTAAGTTTAAGTTTACCCCTCAACTCATGTCACACTTTGCTGCTGAATGCCTGGTTGAACACGCCTATGGCACCCTTCTATAGGTAATAGGGGATGCTCAGGTCTCTTCATACCAGGGGTATAGTTACAACAGGAGGGACTGTGAAAAACTGACTTAGAAATAACCATCAGCCTGTAAGCTGGACCGCCATTTCAGGAGGTAAGAGAAGGGTGGTACAGAGACAGCTGCACCCATAAGTCATCTACCTGTGGATAAAAGGGGGCTTTCAGTGTTCCAACTCTTGCGATTTTGTCAATAAGACAGCCTTATTTTAGGGAGTCAGGCTTATGTTGTCTCTTAAAGTTTAGTATCTTGGCTTCCACTGTAATCAGCAGAGATCTGGTTGGTGCGGTCAAGGGAGGTCTGGAGGGTGATTCAGATGCCCTGCCAGCATGGATGGTCTGCAGTTCCCTGAACATTGGCTCCTCGTGCCATTTGATACTCCAGGGCAGATGGGACATCTGCACAGGGCCGGCAAATGTGACACAAGACGGAGGAAGCCCGTGTTCTTTTTGGTGCAGCAACAGGATGCCAACCAGGATACTCCACAACACCTAAAATAGCATTAGGCATTTGCTTTTAGGCAACTGAACCTTGGTTTTAGAGAGATTAATTACTTCTAGATTCATCCATTATACAGAATACATCTCCATGGATTGGAGTGAACCAAACTCCCACGTTTATGCCTGCATTTAGGTGCTCACACCTGGAATCGCATCTCCTCCTCCAGGAGTATTAAGTGGCCTAAATGCAGCTACCTACTACAATCTTGGGTACCCCACCTGGACTCCAGCCACCGCCGCAGGAGGGTGAGCGTCTCCCAGCAGTGCCATGTCTTCTCCACCAGTTCCACACAGTTACTCTGGAGGTGCCAGGGTGTCTCAGACAGCTTTGGCCACCTGTATTTAGGCCACTGCACCCTGCCTGCAGTGTCTTGAAGATGTCTGGGAGTGCACTGCCAGTGCGGTCAGCAGCAGGGGTGCTCTGATGTCCCTGGGCAGGGGAGAGCCAGAGTCCACACTGATGTTGCTCACAGGACTTTTGTCACATCTGCTGGCTGTGGTGGCTTCATCACCAGCTCACAAGGGCAGCACCGATTCACTCCGTGCTGATTTCATGCTATGTGCTGCCTTCTGGCTTGAAAAGCGTATTGGAGGCTGACACCAAAATTCCTGTTTTTTATCCTGCAGTTTTCTGACCTGGTGACCATAGCAAAGTAATACACACTGTGCCCTCTCACGCTAACAGCGCGCATCACAGATCCCCAGAGCTTTCTTATTAGAGCTGTGCTGCTGCATTTTTGTGTTTTCACTGCCAAGCCAGTCCTCAGCAGAGACTTGTGAATCTTACTTCAATATTCAGTGGTTTGAAATTCTGGTTTTGGTATCAGCACGGACTTTGCAGAGTGGCACTGTGTGTCTGAATAATTCAGATAATATTTATCATTGGGGTGTACAGGTTTTGCTCACCTTAGCTGAGAACAAACTCTGCAGCGCTGCTGTGCACAGTAGTAAAGGGTTATGGACAGCAGAGAATGAGAGAAATCTTGACCTGCACTGGAGCTGACAGGAGGGGCTCAACTAAAGAAATTAATGGGGATCATCCCAGGTGAAGGAGGAGAGCTTAAATGTGTCACCACACTTAATTGTTTATGATGTCTTCTCTAATGTTGTGAAGAGTTTCACTTGGCAAATATACACAACTATCTTAGCTTTAAGTATTCTTAAATACTCTTGCTTGTGAGCGTGTCCTCCTATTGTGAGACAGCAGTTCACGTACTTCCAGCCTCTTATTTCATCTCAGTGAGCGAGTGTAAGGATAGCAAACTCCCTTTCAACAAACCCCTAATGCCATGTTGCCATTTCAAGTCAGGCAAGGGGTAGCGGGATAAAGGGAAACCTCAGTGCTGAGATGATGAGAGGTTTCCATTGTGAGTTCCAGACACAACCACATCAGCCATACAGGAGAGCAAAGATGATCCCCAAACTCAGAAGGGTTTGGGTAACCCTGTTATTTGAGATCCCTGAACCCCATCCCAGCTGTTTAAAAAATGGAAGCTTTAACTTAACAGTTCGCACAGGGACAGGATATAAACATCTAAAGCATTTTTATATTTGCAGATAGATGTGAAATTATCTTCTCTTTCACTAAAATAGTAATTTCACTTAAGAGGATAAATTCTGCTTGCCCACTAGTCTCCTAGTGGAAGAATTTTTCAAACTCAACTCACCATCTATAATGCATGGGATTCCCTGGTATCAAAATTCAGAAGCATCTTTTTTTTCAAAAAGAGCTGTTTTACCGCAAACCAGGACACTAAAAGCACAGAAACAACCCTGCATACAGGCAGGCTTTCCAGGACAGCAAATTGTCTTCCCCTTACTTGATTAAGTTGAACCTGTTCACAGCTATCACTGATTGGGGAAGAAAAAATATAAAATCATTCATTTCGTGTTTCAGAAATTTTTATATCTACAGTGAGATGTATGTAAAGGGCTTCCTTTCCCCTTGTAGTTGTAGAAAGGAGATGGGGACAGAAAGGTTTACACACAGATGGTGTAAGGGCATAGATGCTTCCAGAGTCCCAGGCACGAGTTGGGACCATCCTCATTTTCTGGCTCTCTCAGCTGCTTTCCAGCACCAAACTGTCTGTGTTCAGCACATACTTGTGTTGGATGTCTGCTCAGTGTTAAGGTATTGAGTTTCTTTGCTGATGGCACTAAAATAAAGGTTTAAGAAATGAGAGCACCATGTATTGCCCTGAGGCCAATCACAGTGGTCCCTGAAGAGCATCCAGTTCCTCCTGTCGCTGTGAGTTACCAAAAAATGCCTAAAAAAAGGCTTTGCTGGGGGGAACATGAGACTCCACTCCTGTCACCAACCTGCAAACCTGGTACAAAATCAGCAAGCAGTGAAAGCTCTTGCATCCTCCCCAGCCTGCATGACAGCGCAGGATCTGGTCAGCAAGAACTGAAAAAACTTCTGCAAGAGCCTTTGTGACAGATACCTCTGTGAGAGCATGGCAGGATGACCAGCAGCTGGGTGAGAACTACATCCATCATAGAATGGTTTTGGTTGGAAAAGACCTTTAAGATCACAAAGTCCAACCATTGATCCAGCTCTAAGTCCACCACTAAACCATGTCCCTAAGCATGACATCCACTCATCTTTTAAACACCTCCAGGGATGGTGACTCCACCACCTCCCTGGACAGCCTGTTCCAGTGCTTGACAGCCCTTACAGTAAAGAAATTCCTCCTGATATCCAACCCAAACCTCCCCTGGGCAACTTGAGGCCATTACTCCTTGTCCTATCACTAGATGCCAGGGAGAAGAGACCCATGATCAGCCCTCAAGCAGGTGCCAGATATACCCACAGTAACTAATATTACAGAAATAATGTAGTTAAAAGCCAGTGTTACCACGCAGAGTTATGCAAGATACAGTTAAACATTTTGCAAAAAGTTGATCCATATTAATTACAACAACAAGCCTTGTTCACTGTAGACAATATCTCTTGTCTCTGCTCCCATCTTTTCATTCTGGTTGGATAATGTTTTAGGCAGACTCTGCTAAAGAGCAAGCTGCTACCAACACAACCAAGATGACAGCCTGGAGTTGCTGAAATGCTAGATTAAGGACCTGGCCCAAAGAAGACACATTATTATAAACAAATCCAATATCCCAAAGCTCAATTCTTGTTTATTTATTTTTTAAATTCGTTGTAATGGCAGTTGTTGCATGTATAAAACACTCCGCTCACATGGTACTACCACTACCACATTCTTTAGAGGAGCTGCCTTGCAGAACAGGTGATAATTAAAACCAAAACAAGACTATTGTATTTCTAAGGAATTTAATAACCCAATCATGGATAACTGCGCAGGGAAGCATTTACTGTATCGCACCCACAATAACCGTTCGCATGTGAAATAGCTGGAGGAGGCTCCTTGGAATTTGAGCAATACGTTTCAGTCTTTGACCAGAAAGAGAAATGAAAGCATCCATACACTGGCACAGCATTCTCATAGAGATACATGAGGAGTAATTTTCCCACAGAAAGGCATCACTCAGAGCAGCGACACAAGAGGAGATCACCTCCATTCATACAGGTGTGAGCATCGCTCTCCACCACGCAGGCAGGCAGGGGCAGAGAGGTCTGCCAGTGACAATGAGCTTGCAGACAGGTTGGAGTTGTGGGACAGAGGAGAGGATGAGTAAGAGACACAAGAACGGGTGTGTAACTCCGGATGTAATTGCCCGGGATTGCCACTGCGGTAGCGCTGGATTAGCCCCTGTACTGAGGCAGGATACTGTTACTCATGGCTACATTTCACTTGATGCTCATTTCCTATGCAGTGCGGCCACCCCTCCTCTGAGCGGAGTCTGCACCGAAATGCTTCAAACGTGGTCTGCAAACAGCTTTTAAAATAATTTATTTTTTGAATACTGAGAGACCCCCCCTTTCTGCCTGGGGCTACATCCTCAGAGTAGGCCAGCAGAGTATTTGCAGGGGCCGTCACTGGCTTAAAATGCATGAAGCGACCCCTCCTCTTTTTGGTGGTGCTGTTGGGGAGTAGTTTTAACCTTGCCGTAACAGTCATCCCAAAATATCTTTTCTGAACAGCCTTACAAAAGCTGCCAGGCAAATCTTCCATAGCTTTAAGTATTGCTGGTACTTTCCAGATAACGTAATTCTGCTTTCTCCGGGCCATTCCTAACATATTACATACTCGCTGCTGCGCGACTGCAGGGGCAGCAGCACAACAAAAGCTCTGCCAGGACCGATTGCCTCCCTGGAGCCGAGCTCCTGGGACCTCTCACCTCCCCAAAACTCACTGATACAGTACATGGAAGCTGAGGAGATGCACCAAGATCTGAGTGTCCCTCTTACAAAAGAAAAATAAAGAGCCAAAACTCTCCCTTCAAACTGTCAAACTTTGCTTTATATCCCTCAAAAGGCATCAAAGCCCAATCTGTGCTTCAGCAGACCAAAACCAAGAACAATTTTTGATGTCCTAAAGAAAACATGGGGGGCACATTGTCAGCAGCTCCCTCTTTACTGAGCTGGGAAGGGCTGAACGATGGCTTCTGACTGCTATAGGAAGAAAGCTGGTTGTTAAATATCCAGATTGCAATCCTTTTTGACTTCCATTGAGCAGTCAGCATCCTATTCCCACTTAAAGGACAGCCAGCACAGATTTGCCTGTGAACCAGGTGCACGGCAAGATACAGCAGCTAAGTCAGTTTTCACAGCTCATTTACAACCCATTTATAGCTCTGGAAAGGAGTTACAAAGATGCAATGATAGAGGTAAGAGTTTAATAGATTTTTTTAAAATTTATTTTAAATATTAGTAGTGACTCAGGATTAAATTCTGAAGTCCTTACTTAGACAAGCCTTCTGAGCTTTCAAACATGTTGCATACCAGAGTGTGCAGATGTTGATTAAATCCAAATTAAAGTGGAGGCTTCAAACTATCTCTTTTGCACCCAAACTCAGTCTATAAATACAAAAGGGAAAAAAAAACAAAAGAAAAAAGAAAAAAACAAACAACCAAACAAAAAAACCCCGAACAATCAGAAAAAAATCACAAGGCCAAATGCACAAAAGCCCTCTTGCAGCAAACCTAAGGAAATGATGAAATATTACATTTCTCGTAGTCCGAGGCAAAAATCCCACAGACTCCAGTGACATCGAAATTTACCTTCTGGTCACAATCTGACATTTTAGCTATGATTTCAATAATGTCATCAAGCCTGAGGACTAATTCAGGCACAGAGCTACTTTGATTTGCATTAGATTTTTGATCTGCATGTGCAGTAGTTAAGGAAAGAGACTTTCTGCTGCACTTTGTGTTTGTACAGTTAAGCAAAGAGGTTTGTTAGAAAAATCACTGCGTTGAAGTGGCTGCCAAGAGAGACTCTTCCATGTGATGCTTTTTAATAAGGTGAAGTTACTTCTAAGGATAGTCTACAAAAACTAATTTCTAAGTATTTCCCATTGTAAAACTAACTGTTTAATTGTAATGTTGCTTGAGCTACTAATGAAGTCATTCATCTGAAACAACTTTAAATTCGTTTTTATTTTCCTTCTAGAGAAACACCAGATTTTTCACAAGTAGAAGAGGAGCAAGGAGGCTCTTCTACAGGACACTGTTAATCTGATCGCGCATTCTTTGTTATTGGGCCATTTAATCATCTCTCACTACAACAGCAGAAAGAAAACAACCAACAAAACCAAAACCACAAACCCCAACAACTAAACCTGTTAAAAAAGATCTGCCGGTTTCATCTCTGTGTGGTGGTAACTGTAGTCAACCCAAGCCCATAGCAGTGTGAGTTGGTATATAGTGTATATACTTATATATGTCATTTGTGTGTATAGTAACCAGCCTCAAACAGATTGCGTAAAGCCAGCGCTGCTGTAAAACTTCCAGATCGGTAAATTAAGACCATCACAATCTTTGCTCTATAAAAAGCCGCGTGGAATTAGTTTAAGATCTCTTTCCTTGCCACAAGGTAAAAATAGCAGATGGCATCAAGTCCTTCCCCGAGTGAGCGGCTGAGACATGGCAGGGGGACCGCGGGAGGTAAGACAACACTCCTTGGCAGGGCACAGGGCACCGCAGTGAAAAGGTAAAGTTCTTCCCAGGCTTTGAGAGCTGAGATGAAAGTCCAGTTTTAATGACCTCTTTCAGCAGGGAGCAGTGGATCTCCAAAGAGGTGGGGTGAGTAACAGATGAGAAAGAAGGTGGCACCAAGGTAAAAACCAGGCCCTATTAAAAACAGTGCTGTCCAAATACAGAGGAGAACTAAGATTAACAAGGAAATTCAAATTAAAACAATCCCTTGAAGGCAAACAGCTTCAGATTTTGAATCATTAACTACAGAAGGTTTGAAGACATGCCCAAAACTCATTGCTGAGGAGAGAAGTGTGTTCATAATAAAACAAGAGTTAATAAGCTGCAAAAAAACCCCCATGGGTGCACTGTATTGCCTCTACTGTTAATATGTGAATATGAGGGCGAAGAATCTGATTCACCCATGACTTCATGCAGTCAAATGCACTTTCCACATCCAGCAGTGCCAGATGTTGTGCCCTCCTGTTCCCTCTGCTGCCTTCCCTATGCAGTTGTACCTCTCTAACCACTCTACTCCTGCAAGCACATGGTATCTAAATGACCTGCATGCATGTACATGATGGGCCTTGGTTATGAGAGGAGACATATATATATACATGTATATATACAGGAGCTGGACAAAAACCTCAACTATCAGGTGGAGAAAACACTCCAGGGCTCTTCACTTGGAGGTGAGTGAAGGGAGGTCCTACAAGACCACCCAAAGCCAAATTTTGACTCGGCTGTCTCCTTACTTCTCTGTGAGGCAGGAAGAGCACTTGCTTAACAGGCAAGAGATCACACAGGTGGACACAAAGCACAGAACACATCTATCCTCACATAAACAAGGCTCTCCAGCCTAATTCAGAGCAGCCCAAATTATGGAGGTTGGTTAGATGGCGGAAACACGCTCAAAGAATAGTCCCATTCCTTACCATTTCAGTTCCTGCAGTGAGGCCAAGTGGTGCAGCCCTGGTTTCCCCAACAGCTTTGCCACCGAGCTGCAGGCATTAAATGCACGACATCTGCCTTAAGGGCAGGAGCTGCTGCCGAGGAGGGCACAGCCTCGTGTCCTCCTTCTCAGCATAAAACCTTGGAGCATTTCTTCATTCTTCTAAAGATCCCCTATAGGGTAGCACAATTTAAAATAATTACTTAACTGGAAACACTGCCTTGCTCTCTTTTTTGAGATGTGCATCATCTCAGTTGTATGTGAAAATAAGGTCAAGCTTGATTAACTTAATATGCAACATAAAATTAATTGAAGATGAAAAAACAGCTTTTTGTTTCGGACACCATTTCATATTTCACAGATTATAGGAGAAATTTTTAAAGATGTAAACATAAGCAGGTATTTTCCCTGGGTTATAGACTATCTTCCATAAGTCAGCCTGCTGGGGTGTTTGGCCATGCTATCAAACAGAAAACACACAAATAAACCTTTTGTAAAAACAGCCCTGTAAAAACAGCATCCTGCTTTATATTTGCAAACAGTTCTGCCCTCCCTATAAACCTGCTTTTTTATGTGCATTGCATGTGGATCATATGGTTATCTATGAAAGATACCATTGGAAAAACTGAACAATCCACACCGAAACAAACCTGCAAACCACTGAAGATGTCAACCTGGAACAAATTTCACCTTGCAGTTGTCTGTACCCCAGCAAACAGCACAGGCCCTGTCAGCACCACGCTGCAGACATTCAGCTGGCTGCTGACAGCAGCTAAGGAGTGCCTGTGATTTGGAGAATGCAAACACGCTTTCCACATCCAGAAGAGTCCTGCAGATGCCTCCAGCACTAAGGATGTGGAGAATCTGCTCCAGAACTGGGAGTCTCTCGTTCTCCAGCAGTTTTAATTGAAGACCTGAGTCACACACTCAAATTGCGATACAAACTCTGAATGTCTAGAACAGAAAAACGTTCCTTTTTTTGGTGTTTTGGTTTTTTTTCTTCTTATAAAAACACAACATGGTTTTGCTTACTGATGTGCTTTGGAAAGGTATTTTTATTCAGCTGTCTCTGGTGCCATTAAGATCTCTTTTCTAGGTGGTACTGAGTCAGAGGCTGTCCCTGTGTATTGTGTTATACTTGTCAGCATCCAATTTAATTTATCATATTACCACCTCTCATAATGCATCAGATTCTTTTAGAATTTTCCAGCTAATTTTTGTTTTCGCTATCTTGAATAATTCCATGTTACTGTCACCACATTATTTTCATTTCCCATCAGCTTTTAGGAATACACTCAGTAGCACAGCTCCCCATGGGACACTGCAAACCTGGCTATTTATTGCCTCCTTGCTGTAACAAATGATTAAGACAAAAGATAACTCTCCCTTCTTATCCCAGCAAAGCTGAACTTCGTAGAACCACAGAACGGTTTGGGTTCGAAAGGATCTCAAAGCTCCTCCAGTCCAACCCCCTGCCATGGGCAGGGACACCTCCCACCAGACCAGGTTGCCCAAAGCCCCATACAACCTGGCCTTGAACACTTCCAGGGAGGGAAGGATCCTTAATTTCTGTAAGGATCTTTCGTGAGTGGCTTTGTCAAAAGCTTGTGGAAGCCCACGGACACTGCATTAACAGGAAGACCCTGAACTACATCCTTGGTGACACTTACACAAGAACATGCAAAACCTTCTTCCTTTTCCACACTGTGCCTTAATTATTTATCAGCCAACACCAACAGTAGCGTTCCTCTCGGTTTACCGAGCACAGATGTCAGACTTACTGGCCCGCCGTTTCCCAAATCCCTCTGAGACCCCCTTAGAAATACACCTCAAATGAAATCTGCTTTAGGCAGCAGGGACCACACTTTGCTTTGGGGCTGGTAATTTCACAGTCGAGTTCTGGGTAATTACTGTCTGGTCCTGTCCATTTGTGACTGTTAATTTCTTTGATAAGAATATCTTGTGCTCTGTCTTCTTTTAGTATAAATCTGTCAGCCTTCTTGCTCATGTTCAGAGAAGACCTTAATATTTTCATACCTATTTCTCACAATCTTTTCATTAAAGCTTTAATGATTTTACATCTAGTTTCCATTTTCCACCGAACTTGTTACTATTAATGGCAGAGGAACTTTTAAAAATTTAAATTACTCTATAATCCAATAAAATTAATACAGTTTTACTCTGCCTATATTAAAGAGGATGCTGAGTTCAGTGACAGGCAGGGTTAGGGAGAATATTCTTCCCAGCCTTCCTGGTACTTTGATAACTCTAGAAAAATCGGAAAAAGACCCACACCACCGATTAGGTTTCACATAACCAGACTTAAAACCCCCAAAATCCAAGCCACACAACACACATTAAAAATAAATACACTCTAAAAATATTTGAAGAGTTTCATTTACTTTATCGCATTTGGCAGCCTGCTGCACTTTGACTTCCACAAATGGTCTTGATGGCAAAATTCCCGTAAGCGTTTACAGAAAGAGAAAAGCCATCTGAATAATTCAGACTTTTGTGGAATTGGATGTCGAGTTAAAAACTGAAAATCACCCTTTTACACATAGAGCTGAGGTGCCGCACTCCCCTCAGTCTGCCTGTTCACAGAAGCCTGGAAAAATTGTAATTCCTTGGAGCTACACCCCCAGACAACACTCATTTTCAACATTAACCAAGAAATATTTGGAGCCACGTGATAGCACAAGAAACATTTATAGAAATTAAGTGGTAAATATATGCCAACAGCAGCTACATTTCAAAGTATCAGTGTTGCATCCTGTATCATGTAAGAAATGAAGCCATACCTACATGGTCTGTAAATAAGCTGTAGCACTGCTCCTACACTTATAATGCTTTTTATCATACTTTTTACTAAATCGTAACTCATTATTTAGTTATCATACTTATCATACATTAGAGACAATATAGAGTAAGCCAGCTCCTCTGGTTTGATTTAGAAAACGAAATAAAACTATTTATGTTTCACATCAATCCCATTGCAAAGGCTTAGGACAGAACTTAAACAGCAGACTAGTCCAGCCTGAGCTACATTGATCCCTGGTGACAAATACAACAAATATGACAGCGAGAACGTGCCTACTAAAAAGACCACGTCTTTAAAAAAGGCCTGGCAGTCACTGCTACAGCAGCGTATCTGCCTTTTCCCTTCTAATAACAGCTGCTGACCTCGCTGGGGGCCGCTCATCCACACTACTCATAGTCAGGCGGGCCTGTGAAATGCAATGTTTATGACACCAACTTCATACTGTTAATATCTTAATACTAGGTCCTGATAATTAAAAAAAGTGTCTTTAAACTATCAGATTTCAGAGGAAAGAAACCAGTGAGTGTTTGAATGAGCAGCCAAGCATTCCCTATACTCAGTGTGACTGCTAGAGACACGCAGCAGCTGATGTGTGAAATACACAGCAGCAGCGACAGAAAAGCTCATTTTTTCCTTTGCCACTCTTCAAAAGCTGTTCACTCCAAAATGCAAATTCTTACAAACTGAGTTAAAACCTATTTTCCACCTCTCTGCTTAGTTCTGCTCCCAGCCTTCAGTTGTTCATTCATTAGTCAGGTGGTGTTTTCTAGCTTTGTGACTTTCAAAGTTGCCTTTAAAATTTTTCTACCCTCCTGTTGGATTTCTTTCTGTAGAATCTTTTCTAAGGCAGAAAGTGAGCAAAGTGCATCTAAAACTCTCAAATTCTTGAAATGTGTAAGGCATACATATTTAGTTTATCTCCAACATATGTAATATTCATTTTAAAACAACTACAATATTTTTTCTGATGAAAATGTGATTTTCATTTTTCCACTCTCTTTCAGAATATTTCCTATGCTTATGACCAGTGGGAAAGCTGTCATTTCCTCAGCGCTGTCAGCTTCCTGTGAGTCAGGGCAGGAGCGCGTACCCAGAGCTTCCCCAGCGACGCTCAGTGGGGCAAGGCAGACGTGACCTTTTCCTGGCAGCGGGAGCTCCATGAACTTTTCTCCGCCTTTGGGCTACTGCCAGCTGCCACACGCGTTATTTATGTGCTAGCTTGCCCACGGTACGTTGCTTGTTCGGGGCAGCACCGCTGACCGTAATGCGAATGCAGGGAAATATTAATCTGCAAAAGCAGAACAAGAGGTTGGTGGAGGCAAAGGTTTTGATTCCTGAAGGCTGGCACGCTCATATTCTGTGATTCTGTGACTGGGACTTCAAAGCCTGAGAGCGTTTTTGTTTTGTACCATAAACGTGAAGAGTTTAGCGTAACACAGTAAGTTCTTCAAGTGCTGTGTGGTAATGTTCCTGTAAATAGCCTGCAACCCCACTGGCTGCAACAGAGAAGTCCTCCTTCCAGGTGCGTGCCTGTATAAATACCTCTGGAGCCTGCATCCACCCACAGGAAACTGCCAGCGCCCATCTCAGCAGGTAACCACGCAGCTGCCCCACTAACATCCTCTGTGCTCTCTGCTGACTAACCAAGGAAAGGGGCTTAATTCTTGTATTTCAGGTCAGCTGTGTTAGCCAACGAAACCCAGCTTACCTAACCCCTACTATTTCGTGAGGAGTGAGTATCATTGCTGGCTTTCAGTATTTGGATGCATTTACCTTGTGTATTCAAATATCATATGGGTTTACTAGTGATGCTCCACACACTGATGTTTCCTGTATTTCCTAGAATTTACAGTTATCTTTTTCTAATGCTTTTTTAAAATTATTAGTTAGTGCATGAGAACATGAGAAAATTGCAGGAGGTCTAAAACACAGAAGTTTTGAGTATGGTATGAGTATATGGCTAAGCCCTTTCTCACAAAGAACACACTGCAATTGCATTGTCCATGGGAGCAAATGGAATTGGCTTTTGCCCAGATAATTCAGACTAAAGTAGACTCTGCTGTGGAGCTCTGTGCAGAGATGAACACATTTCACCAGAGCTGTGTTTACAGCTGAGGACCCAGTGACACAGCACTGGTCATTAACATGGTTGGTTTTTTTTTTGGCCATGTAGCAAGATTTGTGAAGCTCTTTCCAAGCGATGGATTTTGGAAGTTTAAGAGACACACAGTTTACTTGTACAGGGGATAGACTGTTACCTTAAGGTTTATCATCATCTTACAGTTTGCCCTTCTGTGTTTCATTACCTTGTTAATTTTACGCGGCGTTGTCAAATAGAGATAATTTTGTGAATTATTCTTTCTTCCTTAGGTTCTGATTATGTGAGCTGTTTTGTTCACAGCAGTTTAAGACTACTAATGAAGTCAATATGGGTTTAAAAACACTGGAAAACACAGAATTTAGATGATTTCCCTGAAGAATAATTTTGCAAAAAAACCCAGCTGCTAGCATTCAGAAAAAGCCAACATTTTCGAAGGGAACAGATTTTGGTTACAATATTATTATATTAAATCAAAATCTTTTAGAGAGGTACCATTTGCAGAGAAACATGGATCAGAAAAATGTCAAAATAGTAAGAAATGTCAGTATTTACTATTCTAGAAGCACGGCAGAAACTTGATGGTATTAGACATAGGGTATGTAATAATGCAAACACCACCTATTCGCAAATAGCTTACTCAATACTCGCTTGTGTCTGTAGTCTTCAGGTACAATTTAGCATAGAAAATAAAATAAAGCTGTGCATCATTAAGGATAAGATACTAAAATATGTGAATTCATGAAACTAAGACTATATTTTTCTTGTAATTTGCAGCTATAAAATGTCTTTTTACTCCAGTTTATGAAATGTATCATTAGTAGTTATGACAGAATATACACGTGTGTATATATATATATATATATATATGTATATAAAAATCAAAACCCGACATCACCTTCCTATTTTGCGAAAACCTAACCTATGAAAAGACATCATTATCGCATCTAGAAGCCCCAGGATAAACCAGAGCCCAGTGTTACGTGACATACAAATGCAAAGCGCGCAATCTTTATCCCCTCGGGTTACCATCTAAGAACTTAGGCAACTGATGGACTTCAGGACCACACTAGTCTCACCACACTATCAGTGTAAGGACTGGGTATCTTTTAGACCTCCTGATCATTTTAAGAAGGGATTTAATCAAAACAACAAAACACCTTTATAAATTTTTAAAGACTCCTCTTTTAGAGGAGCTCAAAGGACAAAGCATGAAAAAAACACAGCAATTTTTATTTTGAAAATGTAATGTAACATGTCTAATTTAATTTGTAATTCAGTCAGTGCAGAGATGTATTTGTATTTACTGCAAGTACTTAACAGTAGATCAAAAAATATAAATTTACTAAGCTTGTTTCCAAGCTATTTTGTGGTATTCACTGCTATGCACAGCCAACTGAAATACTGGCCTGTAGCAGTAAGAACTTATATATGCAAAAGAAAAAATACAGAGGGATCACTTTCTACCCAAACTGACAAGGTGAACAGTTGACTCATTAAACAAGCCTTTCTGAGTTTTGCATAGAAGGGTACTGGACAATGCAAAGCTTCCTCCTGCTTTGTAATTTTAGGATGGGCCTGTCACTTAAACTGTTACAGATTTCATGCTACAAGCGCCTTGTCAAGTAAATGAATAAATAAAAAAATGACGACAACCAAACAACCCCCTCCCCCAAAAAAACCAAACACAAACCAACCCCAAGCTTTGAAAATGTACTCCTTTGCATGTCTAAACAGGAAGTGTTCAGAAGACTGGGTCTTCTGTAAGTGTTTTCTGGCTGTAGCCATCACCAGATCTGACATTCTTGTCTTTTCATCACACCACAAGTCTTCATATATTTTCCCACAGATTTCCTAACACATGTACAGTTTTTATTCCAGCTCAAGATATGAGAAAGAGGCACAGCTGAAAACTGGAAGTATGCTTTTGATTACATGAGACTGCATAGAAAACACTGCTGTTATAAGGAGGGAGGCACAGTTTCATGTGAGAAACGTGAACATGGATGCAGTCACTTGTATGCCAGAGACTGCTGTAACTGCAGCATTATCCTCAGTTTCTTATCTACCATCGTCATATCTCAAATCATACATTCAAAATTATACATTGTACATTCATTGTAGAAAGGGCACATAGCCAGAACTTGTCACTAGCTAGACAGAAGAGCCCTGAGGAAAAAAAGATTATATAGAAAAATACATCCGCAGAAATTAGTTTACTTTAAAGCACTCTCTTTTCTGAAACAGTACAAAATCACTACCACGACTGAACAAATGCAGCACTAGAGGAGTCTGAACACAAATCCTGTCCTTGTGAATAAACAGAGCAGAAATAGGGAATAGATCAGGTATCAGTAAAACTGCAATGGTGTCAGTATCATGTGTGCAAATGAGCTGCCCACACAAGTCAGCAGTCACTCTGCTCCTTAAAAAATTACCTGCAGGCATTGGCTGAACCTCCTGGATGCTGTCAAACCTCTCCCCCTCCTGGCTGGGATATCCAAAACAGCCTCCTGCAGTACGATGCAACCCAAGTTATACAGCACTTTGTCTGCAGTGCATGTGGCTGGGGAGAGCAAAGACACATTCTCAGAAATGGACAGAGTAAAGCCAATCGTGGGCAAAAACACAGCAGACTCCAGCCACCCTGAGGTGTGAACTTGTACAGCCTCTGGCCAAAGCAAATTAACAACTGTTAATTTTTGTCTTTCAACATATATACATATATATATATGTGTGTGTGTGTGTGTGTGTGTGTCTGTATGCACCCACGCACAGATACACATATACACAGATGCCATCACTGAAGAAAAGTCTAGTTAAGTCAAAAGTTTCACAACCCAGGCAAATTTAGATCTAGTCCCAGTCCTGCTTTCACTGCTTGTTAGCTGGTATCAAGCACTTCCTTCTTGAATTTGGGTTCTGCCCCATACACTGAAGATGTAGTCATTCATACCACACACACACAGAGTTCTCCAAAAAAACTTTCTGATCCAAATTTCTCACTGCAACCACTTCCTGACCCTACTCTGCATATTACATTTCATGATAATTCAATTAGCTGTTCTGCAGGAAAAGGCAGAGGAGAAACTGTATACAAGGAGACAAAATCCAGAGCACTGGCTGCAGCAAACTATTATTGCAGGGATACCAAGTCCAGAGTTCTTTGGGAAACAGTAAATTACACAGCGAAGTCATAGACATTAAAAGACAGTTGATCTTTCTCAGCTGTTGCTTCGACTGATGGGAGTACCATGCACGTAGCTCACTTTTCAGGCTGATCAGTGGCCTCACCTCAGTGACATAATGCTAAGATTTTGCATAAGTGGTAAGCATAAAATAATATGATAAACATCATAAAATAAAAAAAATCTGATAGCATTACTGCATTATCAGAAAATGCTTGCAGCAATTTCCAGTGGAGTGGGGATGTCACCTCTCATCATAGCTTCCTGTACCTTCAACTCATTGAAACAACCCCCAAACCAAAGCTCACCCAAATGACTCACTCTTCTTCCAGTCCTATCTCATATAAAGAGCCCCCAAGCTTTTACATTATTTTTCCCCTTCCATTTCAGCTCTTTTGCCATGATCTCTGCACAGCAGCCACCATTCCCCAACAAAATTCAAAGAGTAATGGACTGCCACACTGAGGAAGAAGAAGCCTGCGAAGAGCAGTACGACTCTGAAAACTGCACTTGCAGCTCCAAGCATGCACCAACAGCAGAATCCGACTCAGGTTTAATCCAATTTAAATACTGCAATTGCCATGGCATGCCAACATTTCATATGTCCACTTTTCTCAGTCTTTCAATAGACGATGTCACTGTGTCACTTTTCTGATGTCTATTTTTCCTCCCTAAATTTTCCTTATATTTATATTTATTATCAGACAAAATCTACAAAAAAGGACTATTGCTCCTTTCACTCCCTGGCCAGCCAGACTGCCCACTTCTGGACAGCAACCAGTCTGGAGGCCAATGACCTGACAGCTTTTCTAGTCTGTGTGCCTACCTACTATCATAACAAAATACCTTTTTAACAAGTTGCATATGAAATAAATACAAACTGTGTCTTTTCTCTCATAGATACACCCGTGATTCTTAAAATAGTACAGAACTGGGTTCCTCGAGTTTCCCACTACTTTGATAAAGAGCACTACACGTACGCAGGCCACCAGATCGTCATCCAAGAGTCCATTGAACACTTTGGAGCTGTGGTGTGGCCAGGGGTAAGTACATGATACAGCACCCAAAAAGCTGACACAACTGCAGAGCAAACCATGACAGTGGCACACAAATATTAGGGAATTGCTTAGATGACACTTCTGACAGCAGAGGTTTCCAAATGCTGAACAAAGCTGTGAAGTGCTTCAGCAGAAAGCTCTGTCTTACACTAATTTGCCAGTTCACACCAAAAGAACTGTGGCATGTGTTTGTACATTGGATGCAGATATTGTAAAAAAATTAAGGAACCTGGGAAGATGTGTTCAGCTTTTTCCATATTTCTAATCAGTCGCTGCTGGGAAGAAAACAGTCAGCAGTACAAAAAGGAGGCTGAAAAAAGAAATTGTGAGAGATTAAATAAAGGAGGTTAAAACAATTAAATATGCTTTTAAAGAACAGGCTGGGACAGTCGCACTGCAGTATGGAAAAGAGTATTTGCAAACAGTTCTTCAGCCTTTGCTTCTCCTGCTCTTAAAAACAGAGTTTAAATGGATTGAGAAAACTCCCTCTGAGGGAAGAAAGGGTCATGATAAAGACATGAAAGTTAGGATCTCAATTTTTTTCAGATCCACATTTATTGAAAAAGCTCACAGAAAATGGCAGACAATTTCAAAACAATAGAAAAAAAGAAACGCATGGGTGGGCGAAACAGTATCTTATTTTAAAATGTCAGCTCATCAGTTCTCACTTTAACCAGGTGTCAGAATGCAGATGCTAAAACTTTCCAAGAAAATCGAGAGGCTGCAGGAATCGGCCTGGTGATTCATTGCTGTCAGCTTTCCCAGAGCAGACAGCCAGGGTGGCATTATGGAAAGCGCAGGAGTTAGAACAGTAACACAGCTCTAAAGAAGAGGAATAAAAAGGGGGAAGGTAGTTTCTTTGGCATTAGTTTATGTTGGTTATAAACAGATGATTCACATTCTATTGATAAGATCTTTACCAAGGTTTGATAAGCACAACTTCCATACAGTGCTGTTGTGGTGGTTGATTTTTTTTCTTCTTCCCCCTTTTTTTTCTTAAAGTTAGAAATATTATCAATACACAGGTGTTGAGTTGGTAAATTACAAATTTTTAGTATTTCCTTTGGAAAAAAAACACAACACCAAACAAACAAAAAAATAGTTTTAAAAAAAATTTCTGCTGAAGCCTGAATTATAGTGATTATAAATTATAACATTTATGATAATAATCCAGCACTTTTCTTTTTATCTAATGTTAAACCTCTTGTTTGCTGTTCTGACTATATGGTTTACATCTAAACACTGCCTACCTTGAGCTGTCAGAGGACTCAGTGTAATAAAAGTGTGTATAGCAAATCCATATCCCATTAACCTAAAACTAAAATTAAGCTGTTTAAAGTTTTTGGAGTTTATATAAAAAAACAGGACACATCATAATTCTTCCATATTACATTTTTATGTTACAGTCTTCCATGATTTTCACTGTATATAAAAAAACCTGTATAAAAACATATAATGAATTTTTATGCAACTTACCTGTGATACTCTTATGGATATGTGTTAATCATTTTAGGCACTGGCTTTATCTCAATATCTGGAATCAAATCAAGAACAATTCAACCTCAAGGACAAAAAAGTTTTGGAAATTGGCGCTGGAACAGGCTTGCTTTCCATTGTGGCCTGTATCTTAGGTTAGTAAATTTGTATTTCCTTTTGGATTTCTTGTGAAAGATGATCTAGACCTGCCACTGTCACTTGAAGGCAGTGAAGCAACAGTTGAAGTAAACCTTATTACTGTTTATTTTTTTTAAATGAAAATTATTGTAAGCTAATATGTTTTTCTAAACTAACTACCCTACCTATTGGTGAGTGGGAAGCTGGGGAAGTTATGGAGATAAAGTTTTATATGTCCAACTATGTACCTATGAATTGAAACAAACTCGTGTTTTCTTTAGGAGCTTACGTTACAGCTACCGACTTGCCTGAAGTTCTCGAAAATCTGTCATATAATATTTCAAGAAATACACAAAACATGACTAAGCACAAACCTGAAGTGAGGAAACTGGTGTGGGGAGAAGGCCTCAATGAAGACTTTCCTGTATCGACTCACCACTATGATTTCATACTAGCAACTGATGTTGTGTACCACCATACAGCTCTAGACCCCCTGCTAGCAACAATGGTGTATTTCTGTAAGCCAGGAACAGTACTACTATGGGCAAATAAATTCAGATTCAGTACAGACTATGAATTTTTGGAAAAACTTTGCAATATATTTAACACAACCATTCTAGCAGAATTTCCAGAATCAAATGTCAAGCTGCTTAAAGCCACAGTAAGAGAGAACTAAAGGGAAAACTATTTCTAATTTTGATTTAGTGGCAACACCTTACGGTTCGGAATGTTTTTGGAGCATTACAGTGCACCTTCTGTACATTTATGTTTGTAAAGTTGCAGTTGTATCTGAGTTTTGCATTACAAGTTCTGACAAAACGGGCAAGACAAATGATACAGAAATTTGTCTCTGGTTGGTACTTATGACCTGCTCAAAGAGACCAACTTCACTCCATTGAAGGAACAATGTCAGTAGCAGTAGTTAAGAGTAAAAAGGTTT
This sequence comes from Mesitornis unicolor, assembly GCF_000695765.1. Lineage (NCBI taxonomy): Eukaryota > Metazoa > Chordata > Aves > Mesitornithiformes > Mesitornithidae > Mesitornis > Mesitornis unicolor. Next base: position 54,614 of record NW_010178279.1, on the reverse strand, counting down.
CAACTGAAAGCATTGATCTTCTGGGCTGCACTGAACTTCTGCTGTCTGTAAGGTGTGTTCTTTCAGGAAATGTAATTTATGTACTCTTTCAGACACCAATACAATTTTTAGCTTCATTATTTGTTTTTATTAATTATAAAATAATCTTTTAAGTATCAGAGTGCACATGGTGTTCTTTGATCTTCAACGCTGCACATTTATTCTGCTGTGTTTTACATTTTGAACATTATTAAACATATATGTATATAGCTTTACAATACCTGATCAAGATTTAACTGTCTGGCACTTTTATACATGTATCAGCCTTTCCTGATACTCAGCTTCGCATGGATTTTTGAGTCTGCCTGAAATAGCTCCAGAATGAAGATTTACAAGAGCACCTATGCATCAGCAATTCCGAGTTACACATTGTAACAGTTTGAGAGGTTGAATTTTTCTTAAAAAAAATTAAATGTAAACTCTTGCAAACAATACAGGTAATGATGTCCTGTTACTTTAGTCTAATAAATAAGATTTTAGCTACTCTTGAAGTAGCTTTAAGGCCTTCAATACAATTGAAATTAAGATCAAACATGTTAAAATTCAGTTTACTGTAAAAAATACAGAACTTTTACAGGTTTGCAGTTAAAAGTAACAGTTAAGAACTGAACATGCATGCAGGAAGCCTTTCCAGCCTAATTCCAAATCCCTGGTGTTGGCAGTTCTGGCACATCCATTGCCAGCAATGGTATGCTCAATAAGGAAACTCTCTGGTGACAGGAGTTAGGTTAACAGGTATTAAGCTGTACCCAGGTGTCTTTACTGATAAATACACACAATTTAATAATCAGCATTCAGTAATGAAAACATGCGTTCCAATAAAAAGTCAAACTTATCTTTTCATATCCTGCCCCATATAAAAATCACTAAGTTTACAAGTGTTGGTTTTCTAGAATACACAATAATCAGGTGGATACATAACAGGAAGCCAATTTTCAGTGAAAGTTGCACAATGAGTCCATCCAAGCAACTTCATCAGCTGAAGAAAAAAAAAAGCAAACAATAAAAAAAGAATTAGAAGCTCTAGGGTTTTATTATTTTTAAAACATAAATCCTTCCAACAAACACTGCACTGATATCAACATCTTACTAAAGATGTCGGTTATCAGCAAGGTGACAGGTTGGAGAACTGGTGAACTGTGAATTACTTAGTCCTGAAAGGGGAAAAAGAAAACCATTCTGTATGATCTAGAGTCTTTCAACTCAATGCACAAAATGTTGTCCTAGGAGTTACAGTAATTCCTTTTAATTCTCCACCTATATTCTACCAGCAATATTTGTGATTAATAACAGCAAAAATAACAGTGGTTAAATAGCAACATAATGGGGTTATACACAAGATCTTTGGCTAAGCTGTCTCTACTTTCCTCATGTTCCAAAGTAAGGTCCAGAAAATAAAACTGCTAAAAATGACAGTGACTCACAAACTAGCTATTCTAGAAAATGAATTTAAAAATCACTATTAAAAATGGAGGCCGAGCCACAAAAGCCCGGATAAAGTGAAAATGCCAAGTTTAGTGAGTTCTACAACGTAAAAGGTATCAAAAATTCAAAAATACTTATCATGCTTTTAAAGGCTTACTCAGTGTGAACATAGCTCATTACTTTACCAAATACACCTTACCTGAATGCAGTTTTTCAAGTTGTCCTTCGTAGGCTTCTCTTCTGCAAGTTTTGTGGCAAACTTGAGACCTCTTCCATACATTTTATTTACCAATGCGTGCTTATAGGCAAAAGTCAAAACCTACAATGTGAGAACAAAAACAAATTAGGCATTTTAATATTTTAATCTTACAAGATTTAACAAGTAATAGCAGATTCTGTTCAGGTAGCAGAAGTGTTTTAAACAAAGTGAAACATTTACACGAAATAGCTTGCATTTTTCTTTGCAGTAAAAGAGATGATTCACAGTAGTAATTTAATTATAAACATGAACTTCCTAGAGACTGGTTCTGACTTCATGAACATATTTGACTTCAGAACATCTTATGTAACACAGGCGCCACTATTCTAATTTTTGGTTCATCACATCTCTAGCTTCTTTGGATCTTCACTCTCTAGAGGCAACTGTATGGTGTATATATATATAAAAAGATTAAACAAACCAAGAACCAGACAGGTATATCTTTGACCCACACAAACAAAGATCCAGTTGAGAGTTTTGATTCCTAGAAAGTCACAAACTTACTGCAGGAACAAATATGAACATACATAGTGAATGATATATATCTATGCACACACACATACAGAGAAATGCACATAATTATAAACAAGCAATGAAGACAGGTAAGCATGAAGACAACCCTCAGGTTTCAGTCAGCTCCTCACTATTGGTAATTTATTAACAAAAGATTATAAAAGCAGCTTTCTCCTGATAATACTAATTCTGAAGAGACAGCTTACAATACTCGTCAATGCTATAATGAACGTGCACAAAGAAATGTGTCTACTTAAGAGCTAATGTGAAATAAATCAGGTTCTTAACACCCAAACACCGACAGGGTGTTGCCAGGTAGTTCATAACACTTCCCCAGTTACAGCACTAAGAATTAGTGCAGTCAAGACGTTGTTTCATATATGCTGTTTGAAATACTCACACTCAAGAACTTTTTTTTTAATTTTCACTGAAGAGTGACGTATCAGCAAAGTTGGTGAATATTGTGGTGTTTCTGTTGTTGGTGAAGTGCATGAAATCTCACATTAGAGTTTGCTATTTATTTCCCCTCACTAATTACAGTATTTTTCCTTTCTTCTTACTCTTCCAATAGAAGTTACATTTTCCCAATTCCACTTAAAATATCCCATTAATAAAAGCTTACAAAAACAGAAAGGATGTTCAGAAATAAACAGTTTGCATTACAGCAAAAAGAATTAAATATTTCTTAAGAATATAAACATTAACGAATCCTGCAAGGACTGAAGAACCTGCCTACTTTTAGCTGCCTAAAAACTTCCACTAATTGTTAATCACACACTCAAGGTCTTTGCAGGATCAATATTTAAAAGACCGAGCTAAAATAAAGAAGTAACAAACTTAATTATCATGCCAGAAAAGGTGTAATTTTGAAGCTCTAAAGAATGTGCCAAGCACTCAGAGTTGCTCATTCTTGTCTTCAAGTACTTATTTTGTTGTGTTGAAGTATTCATTTAAGCTGTCGCAGCTTAACACACACATATATGCAACAATGAGCATACAGCACCATTCACATAGATTTTCCAAATATTGCTATTGGAAAAATACTTTGCATGCTGCATTTTCAATCCAACTATTTTGGATATTTTCCTAAAGCAAAACACATTAGCAAACACTTTTGAATAACTGCTCAGTGGACCCATTAGCAGATTTAGTTGGTTAAACTAAACTTAAAAAAAAATAAAATCCCTTCTGTAAAAGATGAGAAACCACAAAACAAAACCAAAACAAAACAAAAAATCAAATGAAAAATGCATTGGAGCTCTCAGCAAATGTAACATATCGGAGGCTAACCAGAAATAATGTCACTGCTCTATTAAGAAAGCTCTTACCTGACCCCTGTAAGTTTTGAATGGTTATTGAACATCAGTGATAAAGGCAGGAGGAAAGCCACTTGACAGCATTTCTTTCGTAACAGGGCTTCCTAGAGTTTTTGTGGCAAGAAAACAAAGCATTTTACGAAACACCCTTGCTCTGGCCAAATAAAAGTTTGGGTATTTCTAAACGAGAAAAAGGTTCTCTGCTGGACCAAGAGGTTGAAAACAATGGTCCAAGAGCTCTTGATAAAAGACAGTAATTTCTTAGTGCTTGGGAAAAAAAACCCCAATAAACTGTATACAAGCTAAGTAAAACTAATAAAAATTCATTAGCACTTCAGAAGTTAAGAACAATGCATGAGATGTTTTAAAATCACAGTAAGTTTACAAACAAAAAATGTTAGATAAGAAATAACACTTTATAAGTTGCACACATACTGGTCAGATTAAGCCTTATAATTAAAATATTTATTGCAAGCGTTACAAGATCACGATTCCTTGATATGCGTAAACAAAATGTTGACTGGACTGCTAGCAAGATGTAACAGAAAACAGCTGCTACCTGAATGTAAAACAATGGCAAATAAACCAACTCGTAGCATCTAAAAGCAGTTGCCGGATGAAAGAACAGGAGTGAATTCTAAGTATTTGCTATTCTTTCACAATTTCAGTAAATATAATTAAGGCTAACTTTTACAGAACAAGTGATACGGCCCAGACACTGGCCAAAGAGTACTAAGAAAAGGCAATGCGTACTTCTAGTATACTTGAAGGGGGGGAGGCAGGGGAAATCTCTGTCAAAATACTTTGTTCCCCAAGCTCATGGCCTGTAGCACTAAATGTGCTAAGAGCCAGACTCATAACAGGGGTTGGATGTCTTCTCCTCATTAGCTGCCTAAATTGCCATTGGCTACATGAAGATGCATATTTAGGACAGTAAAATGCCAAAATGAGGCATTTGCAGGGCTAAAGTATTTAAAAGCCTGAAAACGCTCTTTAAAAGAAGACCACTTTTTCAATCCAGTAACACTGAACCACCTAGTAAAGCTTTTCTAGTATCCTAATACTGTTACCTATGAAAAGAAAAACAGACTTGTATTATCAGTTACTTCATTGTTTAAACAGCTGATTAAAAGTGTATCTACATTTACAAATCATTAAAATACTAGGTTAAGCGATATAATCTGTAGATAACACACTCCAACTACTTGTGAGAACACTGAAGTCACAATGTTTATAATTACTAGCAAATAATTATTTTCAGCTTCACACACAAGTGTGGTAATAAACTAAGGTTTCTTAGCTACCTTTGTTGACTCCTCTCTGCTCAATCAACTGGCCTATTACTTTTTGCTTATCCCCAACAGTTGATTTAAAGGTTGAGGGGTGTTAAATTCTACAGTAATTCCCAGTAATAAACAGGCAACATCCTACGACTCTTCTGTAGCAGTTTTGTTTAATACTGTGAATTTTGGCCTAAAAAATTTAAAGCTATGATCTAGGTAAAAGAAAAGTTGCACAATTTATACTCCAGTACTAAAGCCCGTAAAGCACCATCACAAATGTGTCAGTGTAATCAAACAAACACTTGCTGCATAGACCTGTCTCAACTAGAGTTTATTTGAAATGCTTTTGTGTACCCAGGAGACATAAGTATCTTCTGTCACATTTCACTTAAAATAAACCTTCAGAGACAAGTGATCCAACTAGAATAGCTGAAAGTGTGAACAAATGCACCCACTATCAAAGCTTAGAAGTACAAACACTTAGAGCAATGCTCCTATCTAAAGCCATATATATACGTAAATGACCAGTGTGGTATTCCAGTGCTTTATTTCCATCCTTTCTCACCCAGTTGTTCCATCTTTTGAGCACCAATGGCTCAATGCCATGTCCACACACAGGAAGAGCTCCACATTTTCATTCCCAGTGTAGCGCTTTAGAGTAAGCCAGCTGCGTTTTGAGGGCTCATTTGGTGGGCATTCACAAGGTCTAACCCTGATCCTACCTCACTATCAACTCTACCCTTTCTCCGTCCAAACCTGTTCTGTTCCCCAAAAAAACAAATGAGTCATGCAAGGTTAGGTGATACAGCCAAGCACCAACACTTCATTGTATCAGTCTGGTCTAAGTCAGCCAAGAGTAGCATCACAGACAGGCTGTTAAAGCTGTAATTTCTTGGTTTACACCCTAGCCCTAGTCACCGTGGTGCATCTTGCTAAGCACAAGCCAGCCGGACTGAAGAACATAATCAACACATCTGCCCTTATCCTAGCAAAAATAATTGTTTCTTAGACAGAATCTGTTTTGAAGCCTTAAACATAATTTTGTAAAATTAAGCCCTCAACACTGTCCCTAATCTCATCATCTAAAAGGAAGCAAGCTACATGGACAGTATGGCTCCCCTTAAACAGTCAGAACTCCAAAACTTCCTCTAACAGTCTGCAAAATAAAATTATTTGCACTAACCTATTCTATTTGTTTTTAAAATAGCAAAATATTTTAGAAGTACAACAGCAGACTGCATGCAACACTGAGGTGGAGATTTACACAACTGTTTCTTCCAAATAAACAAAGGCCACTGCAGATATTGAAAACAGCCTATTGTTCCATCTCTAGGGCAGAAGACACTTATTTTTAATCAACTAGGAAGCTGGACAGCTTTAAGCACAATCCCACTTACAAAACATGGCAGCCATTATAACTAAAAATGAGAGAATACTGATCAGAGAGCTTAAGCATAAGATGCAGTTTGGCAAAGGTGGGTGGAATGAAAGAACTGTAAAGTATTAAGTTAATTTTTGAAGAAAAGTTACAGTCACGTACACATGGGTACAGCTAATCTCACCGTTTACAACAAAGACAGTTGGAATATAACTGCATTTTTTTCATCATCGTATGTTTATGATTTTGAGTGACCAAAGAACATTCCGTCATTGGCTGGAAACTGTAGTGCTAACAACTGAAACAACTGCTCTCAGCAGTGTCATTGCTAACTACAGCCAGCCCCTAAGGAAACTACTAGAAGGCCACGACACCTGTTAGTAAAGGAAATGAAAGATTATGAACAGCAGCAAGCATCAGACTTCTAGGAAGCAGTAAAGGAAAAACAAAAGTTTTTTTTCTCAATTGAAGTAAAGCCTCTCTCCAGGTAACCCACTGTAGCATTTGACCACCCTCACAGTAAAAAAACCACAAACAAAAAACCCCACCAAAAAAACAAAACCTCCTTTCCTTGCCCTCTACCCCTCCAAACAAAACTTCATGGAAAAACCAAAACCCAACTTTTTCTTGAGTAGTAGTTCCTGTGGTTTAGTTAATGCCCACTGCCTCTTGTCTTGTCACTGGGAAGAGCCTGTCTCTGTCATCTTTACTCCCCTCATTGTATATCTATACACATAGAAAAAATCTCCTTGAACTTTCTCTTCTCCAGGGTGAACACTTTCAGCCTCTACTATGACAGATGCTCCAGTCTCTTAATCATCTTGTGGCCCTTGTAATACTGCCCATACCACTAATTTTAACTGTACTGATACAGGGCAACTTGTCCAGCAGCAAGAGACCACAGAAGATAAAACTATGCAGGCCAGGCAGGGTTGAGTAAGTGAGGCTATGTCTGCGTACAGGACAGAAAGGCTGCGTATGACAGCACAGGACACAGAGGTATCCCAGGGGTCATTAGGATGCAGTGTGACAGGCTCGTTTTCTCCATTTTCAGAAGCCACCCATTTAAAATACCCAGAGCATTCTGCAGTGTTTCTGGGCTAAAAGTATCTTCCTTGTACTTGTTTTGGCCAGGACAGAGTTAATTTTCTTCACTTTTTTAAAAAATGAAAACAGCTTTGATAACACAGGGATGTTTTCGTTATCGCTGAGCGGCGCTTGCACAGCATCAAGACCTTTTCTGCTTCTCACACCACCCCACCAGCGAGCAGGCTATGGGTGCACAACAGCTTCGGAGGGGACAGAGCTGAGGCAGCTGACTCCATCTGATCAAAAGTGCACCCCTTACCATAAGACATCGTGCTCAGCAACAAAAGACATGGGGAAGAAGGAACGGGGGACATTCAGGGTTAAGGCATTTGTCTTCTCCAGTAACCATTACCTATGATGGAGCGCTGCTTTCCCGGAGATGGCAGAACACCTGCCTACTGATGGGAAGTAGTGAATGAACTCCTTGTCTTGCTTTCCTTGTGCATGCAGCTTTTGCTTTACCTATTAAACTGTCTTTATCTCAACCCATGAGATTTCTCAGTTTCCCATGAGTTTTATCACTTTTACGTTTCTAATTCTTCCCCATCCCACTGTGGGGGAGTGAGCAAGTGGCTGTGCATGGCTCACAACAGTCAATCGGTTTAGATTTCAACTTGACTAGTAAAACCAAGAGGGAAAAGCAGACATACTGCACAAATAGGATGGAAGTTATTTCCACATGGAATGCTACCAAAAAATCCAAGTTTTGTTGGCCTTTCAGCACCAATTTAACCATACAGAAGCACCAATTTTCACAGCAAAACCTTAACATGCACTTAGACAAATCCATAGTTAAGGCAGTCAGACAGGTTCATTCCCTAATCTATGCAATTCAAATCAAAAGTAACTCATTCCAGGCCCAGAGTGCACAGCTCAAGAATGCCAGGAATCAGTAACTGTCTTGGAAAAAAAAAACAACCCGTGACAAAGTGTGATAAACTCCCAACAAGAGGCCTACATTGGCAGTTTTTCCACTGAAAATATTCCTATTGGTTTTAAAAAATCAAAAGACAGAAGTAAACCAGGGCTCACTGTACTGGAACACTGTACTACAAATAGACAGCAAGAAAATAACATGTCAGACAATATGATTAAAGCAAAAAAGCTGCTACCACAGGGTATTATAATCAGTTAAAGATCAGAAGAGGAATGCTCAAAAGATGAAGGTGTACAAGAATATATACATTAAAAGAAGCAAGGGTAGCCACCATCAACCTTGTTCAGGCCTCCAGCTAAAGCACAAGTTTTAGTGCCAGGAAGATATTTTTACTGTCAAGGGAATGAAGTGGGGTTTTTTAATGTCAAAATTTTTCTTTTGTAACTATCTGAAGTGCTTTGGAAATTCAACCAAATTATAAACAGAGTGGTCACTTCGTATTCCACAAAAACACAGCCATATGCAAGAGTTAAGTAAAACAACTAAATAATACTCAATAACTCAACAGTTAAACATACTAAGTAATAATTCTGTAAATTACAAGCTACATAACTAATCACCTACAACAGATTTTTTTTAAATAGCTGTCTTGAATGACGCTGACAAAAACTTAAATCCCAGGATTAGGAACCTCGAAATGACAGGGAGATCTGTGCTAATAAATATTTAAGCATAATTATTTCTGAGAGTTTCTTCCTTTACCTCTACAGACATTACTGACAGCAAAACACAAAACTTCTCTTGTCCATAGTGCAGAAGAGGCTACAGCATGCAGGACTGCACAGAGTAGGGATGCTGCACACTTCAGTGTGTACAGCTAGAACAGCGCAGAGGTTAATCAAAAATATTCCCTGAAAGGTACAGAAAGAAGCAATTCAATAAAGAAAGCAGTTTTTTTCATGGAAATCTGGTACTGTTCTATACCCTTCCCTTAACCTCTACATTCACATGCACAGAGGTGGGCTTACCATGGATTTGACAGGCTTGGCAAAACCTCTGTGGAGAAAGGTCATTAAGGAAGCACAACACATGGGGACAGCATGAAAAACTAGGAGGAAGGAATGTATGAGGCTGTGCACACAAAGGTGGTGCATTATTCCAGGAGAAATCATCAAAAAACCCAGCATGCAAAAGACAAAACATCTGCTCTGCTCTCTTACCTTGCTGTCAAAAAGATCAGTCCATTTTGTTGTTTCCCAGAACGTCTCTGTCAAAGCTTCTGAGCAGCTCTCGTGATCCTCGTCCTTGCCTTCTGCATCACTGGAAGCAGCCCCTTCTTGGGCCTGCAGATGTAGAAGCTGGTCAGCCAGCGCGCTTCCTTTTCGACAAAGCGCATCCACTAAAGTACTCTTCTGTTTTTCCATTTCACTAGAAAAAAACAGCATGAGAAACATTAAAGACTTTTTGCAGATACCTCATTAAGTACAGAATCAGTGCTGTACCAAGTTTAAGCTAAAAACTTTACAGAAGTTAGTATAAACAAAATGAAAATAAGCACACAGGTAACTTTTAAAGCACGGCTATTTACTATAAATTAAACTAATTTTAAACAATTACCTAGTGACACTGTGCATTCAACAAGCTCAATCATTCTCCTACATCTGAAATGCCTTTGATGCCTTAAGGGAAGAGCAACTCAGGATTCTAAAAATTAGTAAACCAGCATCTAGATATACAGCTTTATAGTCCTTGGCATTATACACAGAGTCAAATGCAGCACTAACATAAGCAGATGCAATTCTGCTGACTTCAAAGGAACTGCACCCATTTAAAGCACCATTGAATATGGTGTTCAGTTTCAGATGTTGGATTCAATCACATGACATAACGACTCAACTTACTAAGAAATGTTTAAATTAGGTTTATTATGTCATAGCTTTGCCTTTATATCAGCATTTCTAGAATCATACACAAACATTCAAGATAGCTAGGACAGACTAGTTTTACAATTGAAATCTCATCTTTAGATAATCAACAAATACGAATCTCCCATTTTAAGGGCCTAATCTTCAAATCCACTGCTCACAACTAGAACAGCATCACGCCACACTTTCAAAATACTATCCTCCTAGGGATATATACTGGTAATTCAGAGGAACCATCTAAAACCAAAGAAAAAAGGGTCTCAAAAATACTCTGAAGCTCAAGTATGGTCACCACGCCTTTCACTAATGACATTTTTTGCAGGCAGTTACATCCAAGACCGCTGTGAATTTTGCCTTCAAATACAGATCCAAAGCATTGCAAAGTATTATGAAAAGGCATGTAGCATTCAAAACACACACCTCTGTATCATGGTGCTAGTGGTCCCTCTGGTCTGAGATTATTCTGACATATTTAAATTCTGAAAGCACTCTTGTTAATTTTATTTAACATTTCTAAGTAAAAATTTGCAGGTTTCAGGGTTCCTGCTTTCTGGAGATATAATAAGAGAACAAATAATTTCGCAATCACGTTTGAAATTACCCATGTCCGAACATGAGTATGGCCCAACACAAGTTATGTAAAAAGGTTATAGTCATTCTATTTCTTTGAAGCAGAGACAAAGTGCATAGACTACAGAAATAGGATGCAAGAAAATTATTTACTGGGTAGGTACTTTTTTATAGTAGTTGCATCAGGCCTGGGATCAGTCTTCATGGCAAAATATACTGCTAGTGCTGTCTGATCGATATGAGAGATTACAGTATTTGCAGCTTCAACAATCTCATCAAGTCTTTTCATTCGTTCCTAAAAGAATAATGGAAAAGGTGTTTAGCACTGGGAAATCACACTCCTTGATTGTTGATTCTGCTAACACTAGGATAGCTGCAAAGCTATGCAGAAATAACATTATTCAGTATGTTACTTACTCCACTTTCTCAAATTTTTTATTCAAAAAAACTGATTAAGAACTCTGCATTATCGAGATCTCACACACACGTAGTCCATTTCACTGAAAATAAACTGTAAAATATGAGGTGGGTATTTGTAAAATACAGAGTTTACAGCAAGAAAAACACCTTCCAGTACACATTAATCCTCTTAAATAATGGTAGCAGTTATTAATTTCAGAAATAAATATAAAATCAGAATCAAATAAACAGAAAAAGATTCAAGTTACTGATATACACAAAGTTGTTTATCTTCAACATAAACAAACAGACATTTGTAAACTCTTCTGTTTACATATTTACAGACGATGGATGGCAGATTTAGCAGTGTCAGTTTAAGGGCCTCCAGTCCTCAGTCGTCTGATCAGTCCTGCTAGAAGAAATTACCAATCCACTGGAGGAGCAGAATGGGATGTGTGCTTGTCCCAGTAACCACCATTTAGAATAATACTGTTGTAGCCTAAACCAGTAAAGAAACTTGCAGTGTGTTTAACTTAACAAGGAGTAAATGATAAGCAAAGACACTATAGGTAGGCATACTTTCATTCTGCTGTGGCATTAAGTAAATCACAGTCAGTTAGGAAGGCAGTTGTCAATCCAAATAGGAATTTCTGCTTTAGAGTACTGAAGACAGTTTATGGCAGTCATTTCAAGACCAAACATGTATGAAGACAAATTCAGTTGCTTATACTACACGGATGTATTGAAACAAGGATGTATTAAGACAAAACAAGTTTAAAAGTGTTAAATAACCTTTTCAGAATCCAGCTGATGCAGTCTTGCTACATACAATGGAAGATGATTGGGAAATGCTTCTTTCAACTCGTTATACATGTCAGTGGTATCCAGCCTAGAAGAGAGAAGGACATAGCATGAAAGCATAGATTCTGGATATTTATACAGATGCTTGAAGCTTGTGTAGTCATAACAGCAGACATACTTGGTCATCCATTGTATTTTTAGATCTCTTAAAGCTTCAGCAAATTCTTCTTTTACATCTTTTTCTTTTTCCTGTTCTCTTTCTTTCTCTTTGCTGCCATTTTTACTCTTAGATGGCGATGGTATCAGATGATAGTGAACGGTAAGGACATCCTGGAGGTGGGAAAAAGAGACACATACTGAGAGGGATACAGTACACTTTTTCTGATGCTATATAAAAGCTAAATCATAGCAAGTAACTACTCTGAGTTGCAACTATGCATACACTGAATAAGGACTCTGAGAGTAAAGGTATTAGTCATTAAGAATTCACGAACTGCTTTAAATTTTCATTTTAAGTAATGCAAGTATGTAATTATTAAAATAGCACGCTGGGTGTAGGACAAGAAAGCCTAAAATTTAGCAAGTTTGACATTCTTGTATTCATATAATTTTACAAAATATTAGTTAGGGAATCAGAAGGGTGGGGATTTTTTTGTTTATAAGAAAGCAAATAAGTTGGTTAAAAGACAAAGGAAATAAATCAGTTACAGATCCTATCCTATAAATCTGGCAATAAACAAATTAATAAAGATGACTGAATTCTAAAAAGCAATACAACATTAGCATAAATATGAATCATGCCACAGGACACCCAAGTTTATTCCTCCTGAGACAATATTCCTTCCATGTGCCTACTGAATTAGCTGATGCATCCAGTTGACTATTTTCCAGTTTGCCGCTACAGACTTTGCAGTTTCACCTGTATCTGTGCTCAAATTAAGTAGACACAACTGCAAGGTGTTTTTAAACTCTATATGCTAGCATAGAAATATCACTGTAAGTTTGAGTTTGTGCTACACTAGTTAACCATTACTATGAGAAAGTCAGCTACAGCTATTTAAAAGGAAAATCCTAACCGATCTCAGACCATGCTCTGAAGTCTAATTCCTGTGATGATTTACATATAAACTTGCAAATAAGCCAGTGTCAGATTTAAGTCATTGCTTCTAAAACATTACAATTGCTGAGGGAGACTGTTTTGTTGCTTTTGGTTTTAATGTTGCAGTTTTTCAAAAAGCCTCTCCTCAAACAGTGAGGGTACATGTCCACTTATTTCACAGAGAAGATCACTGAAGTTTAAATCCTCTCGATACCATTACTCTGTTGCAACACTGTGCAAACTACTGTGTTGCAGGCTCAACTGCTATGGCAATTTAATTATTCATATCAATTATTCCAAAATATATTTGTGGGAATGTTTCCCACAAACCAAGTCAGGGTTGCATAATGAAATGAAATCTTGTGCACAAGATGGAGTTATTTCAGGTTACTTAAATAGTGACTAAAAAGGTGACGGTTACAAACTGCTATGTGCACAACCTCACAATAATGGACTCCCAACACTACACTTCTGAAAATATTCAAGAACTTATTGATGCAGAACAATTTTATTTGAACTGATAGTTCAAATAACAGACCAGCAGCTTGCTATGGTTTACTGAAAACAATACTGCTAAGAAAAACTGATATCAATATTCCCTTAAAACATTTTTTTCCAGGTACTTAGTATGTTATGACAGATGAACCACAAAATTGACATTTACATATTTTTGTTTAAACCTAGTTTAGATCACTAATCTACATTAAAGTGTAGCTTTCACAGGAACTATCTTGCACAAGTGCATTTCAAGTACAAATTGCATGACCAGGCAGTAAACCTAAATAAGACTTCAGCAAGCCCTAAGCCAGAGCATGACAAAAAAGGTCATGGAGGCAAGCACAGGCAATGGAGGATACAGAAGACAGGAACATGGTAGGTGGCTGGCTAAGGTAATTAGAAAGCAACAATGTAGTTCATTAAAGCAAACCTGACATTTTAAGATGCCTAAGAAGTTAGTTCAGTACAAAACTCTGCATCGGTAGCTTACAGTGTTTTTTAAAAGACATCCTCTACTGAGACTAACACTTCTCTAAGAAAGAAACCCATCTTCCTAGAAATGTTATTCTAGTATTTCAGGATTTCCTTCTTGAAAGTAACCTTCAACCACTCTTAGCAACATATGTTTGGAGCTATGTATCTACATGGCCTCTGCATTCTCAAGCCCAGTCTGTACGAGAAGGCTGCACTATTCTGGCCTAAGTTTCAAACCAAGCGTAACTAGATTAACAAAATTCCACTTTTGGGGCAGGTGGGGTGGTGGATGAACACTTTCATTTAAGAGACTAATTCTACACAGCCAACCCATCAACAGTAAAATGGCATCTCACCATTCTCTCAGTGAGGTACTTCTGGTCTCTTTCTGCAAGCATTACAAGGTATGACCAGTGAAACCATGAACTTCAGACCTAGGCACCATCTTTTTTCAAAAGAGCTTACAGAAAAAGAGGTGTACTCTTCTCTACAGTCAAACTTATTTCATGGGATAAATTAGGTTCAGCTGCTTAGCACATTTAACTAAACTACCACAAAACCATAAGATGGTTGGCTGGATGGGTTCTTTCTTTTCTCTATTTTATCTGTAAACAAGAACATTACTTACAAAACTTGCCAACTCCCAAGATAGAAGAAGACACTGCCACTGCCATCACAGAAACATTCATCATTAGATATTAAGGAGAAGAAAGGCAACTCTTCGTAACTCAGTGCTTTAATCTGTTTTCTTATTCAAATGTCACTAACTGTTCCATGGCACTGTAGTGTACTGGATTTGACTTTATATATACTTTAAAAAAATAGAGAGCTACAAACAGAGAAAAGCAGAGAGCAAGCACATTATTTAAAAAAAAAAATAATTTAACTGAGCTTTCAAATTAATGAGAAAGCTGCCCTTTGTTTATCCTCTAAAAAAATTAAGCAATGCTGAAAACTTAGGCAGCATCCAGGATGCGCACTTTGGTCCATGTACCCTGTGCAGTCTTATAAGCCTCAGTGAATTTGCTTTTAAATAGAACTATAAAATGCATACATAAACAAGCATAATGTTCTCAAAACAATCACCTCTTAAAAAAGCTTAATAAACAGTTAATTTTGTTTAAAGATTTAAATTCAGATTTTTGTCTAATGATTCAACATCTGGTATTTTACATGGAAAAGACTTATGAACTATTTCTATTTGTACTTTAAAGCACTCACAGCAAAACTAACCACAAGAAAAAGCTCTTTCAAGGAGCACATCATTTTCCATTTAATAAATACCATGCACATCTGCATACGTGCACAGTTGAATGGGCATACAGAATTCTTATCTACTTCAAGACGCATAAAATTTGTGCAACGTTGCTTATTTTTACAGCGACACTCTTATTTAATTGAAAATGAATGAAGTTTCTTGAAGTCATCAGCCAGGCTTACACCAAATTAAATCAGACGTGTACTTCATCCTATTTTTGAAGGCCTTCTTGTTAAATAGGGGTAGAGTATTAATGTGGAAAGGAAGTCATCCAACACGTTTCACTTTGCAATGGTATTTATTAGTCTTTCACTAGTACTTATCAATATGCGCATAGTGCATTTCTTGCTTCAAATGAAAGGAAAGGATGGCAGAATAGCAAGAAAGACGAAGAAACTTTATATCCCTTAGGTATTTACTTATTGCTGTTCAAAAGCTGTGTTATGTAAAACAACAACAAAAAATGCTTCTAACAGACCAGAAAAAGTCAATTATCTTGTTTTCATTCTGTTCACAACAAAACTTGGGAACTGCATTACAAAAGTTCGGTTGTGAAAGAAGAAAGGTACATAAACCCAATTTGGTTTCCACACAGTTATTTAGCATGTACTTCCCCATCAGAGACCGAGAACATTTCAAATGGTGCATCAACTTCCCAAGCCACGACAGTAGGGCACCCTTTACTTCAGTGGGGATCAGTTCAAGGGAAAAACATCACTGAATTTTGAACTTCACACATATCAAAGTTTCAGTAGTCAGAAAAGTTTTTGGTTTTGGTGAGGTTTTTTTGGCTTGGTGGGGTTTTCTGTGGTTGTTGTTCGGTTTTTGGGTTTGGTTTTTTTTTTTAAAGTCCAGACACATTGAAGACAGGGAGACATTCAGTAAAAACTCATGGCCAAGGGCTGTTTTCGGTTTGGTTTTGGGTTTTTTCAAGATAAAATAAAGTTCTCAAGAATAGCTTTTAACGTAGAAAATTATGGATTAGGCATATAATTCTGCTGTGTATGTCTCGTAAAACAAAGACGCCATCTTATTCTGTGGAAAGAACATACTGACATTTTTGTCCAGTTATAAAAGTATTAACTATCTTTGGAAAATTATGCTACTATTTCCTAGCATAACCTCAAACTGTTTCCATGGAAAACAGAGAAGCTGTTGAAGTATGGGCTGGATGAGCAGTCAGGCAGATTGAAACCTACTGAACAGCCAGGCTGAGAGGGCACTGATCAGCGGCACACAGCTGGAGGCCAGTAACTAGCGGTGCACCTCAGGGGTCAATACTGGATTGAATCCTGTTCAACACCCTCATTAATGAACTGGATGATGGGGCAGAGTGTACTCTCAGCAAGTTTGCAGATGACACCAAAATGGGAAGAGTGGCTGATAGAGCAGAGGGTTGCACTGCCATCCAGAGGGACCTTAACAGACTGCAGAAATGGGCTGTCAGGAACTGCAAGTTCAATGAGAACTGCAAAGTCTTGCACCTGGAGTACACGCTGGGGGCCACCCAGCTGGAAAGCAGCCTGGTAGGAAAGGACCTGAGGATTTGGTTAGACACCAGATTGAACATAAGCTGGCAATGTGCCCTTGTGGCAAAGAGGGCTAATGGTATCCTGGCTGCATTAAGCACACTACCAGCAGGTCAAGAGAACCTTCCCTATTCAGCACTGGTGAGGCCGCATCTAGAGTACTGTGTCCAGTTCTGAGCTCCTCAGTACAAGAGAGACATGGATGTACTGGAGAGAGTCCAATGGAGCATCTCTCCTATGAGGAAAGGTTGAGAAAGCTGGGACTGTTCAGCCTAGAGAAGGCATTTGGGGATTAATCTCATCAATCTATGTAAATATCCATGGACAGGGTGTAGAGAGAAATACAGACTCTTCTCAGTGGTGCACAGTGACAGGAGAAGAAACAATGGCCACAAACAGAAACACAGGAGGTTCCCTCTGAACATCAGGAAACATTTTTTTCACTGTGGGATGACTGAACACTGGGCCCAGATGCCCAGAGAGGTTGTGTAGTCTCCACTCTTCGGGATATTCAGAAGTTATCTGGGCATGGTAATGGGAAACTAGCTCTAGGAGGCCCTGTTTGAGCAGGGAGGTTATACTAAATGACCTCCAGAGGTCCCTTCCAACCTCAGCCATTCTGTGATTTGGTGAAAATACAAATACTTTCAAACATTCAAAAATATGAAATAAACATGGAACTTCTAATCCTGCAAGAGGCCCTCGACTTATCTGTGAAAAATATGAAAAAATCTACACATACCTTTTTTCCTGACTGGGTCACAAAAGAAATATATAAACATGTTTTCCATGCTGGAAAACATATTAATCACATGTAGACTTATGACAGGGCAGGGTAAATATTCCAAACTTGTGAACTAGGAAGCCCTCATAGTTGCATTCTCAAAAATATATATTCACTAATGGAGTTTTTATGGATCAGTGCTCTGAAATACAGTGTTTTATTTATTTGCTGTAGGTACACTGATGCCTTCTGTGAATAATAAGTGAAAGTACCAATAAGAACAGTTTTTATTTTGGCTTGCGTCGGTGTATTACTTGGACCTGAACTTAAATCTCTGTTCTAAAACCAAAAGAAATAAACAGAACATGCAAACTCTTGGATCAGTTTAATATGTTTTGTTAGGCAAGTTAAATTGATTAGTTTAATTCCCTTGTTAGAGATATACTTAGTGAAGATTTGACGCTATTCATCAGGAAATCACGCATTCACATAGGATTTTAAATCATCTTTCTAAAAGTGATCTGCATAATTTTCAGATGCAGTATGAAAATAAAATCACAGCAACACATGTTAAATTCCTTCTTGTAAAGCCTAATCACATTCCCTCACAGTTATTACACCAAGACCAGAATAAGTCCGCAGGCTGTTACCAGCTCACTGTTAATAAAGTAACAGATTACAGCAATAAACAGTTATTCAGGATTCTTATGCCTTATTTTTAACATGAATCCTGACTAATTTGCATGTCACTCCAGAACACAATACCTTGAAAATAAAAGAACAGAAATAGCCTTACAACTTAAGAACAAAACAAGGAAGAAAACCCAGCAGCCTTATAAAGGTAGCCTATTTTTTTTTTTAAATAAAGACTTTTTCAGTCTCTGACGGCTGGCAGAATACTGTAATATGTAATGGAAAAGTATGAGAAAGCACATAGTATTAAAAATGCTATGTTAAGAGTCACTCACTCCCTACCTGAAATACCTTATATACATGTGCCTATGTTTTCTGTATATTCTTCTGCCTGCTACATCACTGTATAGACTCTAGGCTATAGGGAGTTACAAGCAATTTGAAATCTCTCAATCATGAATTGAGAGACTTCTCAATCAAGTTTGTCCCTCCTAAGAAAAAACTGCTACAGCATGGTTTTTTATGACTGTAATGAAGACAGCTCTCAATTCAGTAGATTGGATATACCGTTAAAAATTCAATGCTACATCAAAGTGTTAGGTTGGCATTCAGTTCTCAATTTGCAGACCAAATAGGCAGAAACACTTGCCACAAAAAAAATCTTGACCACAAACACTGAAGATCCCTGAGTATTTCATAAAAAGGAAAATCACAGACTACTAATCACCACATGCATTTTTACAGCACTCATTGCAGAGGTATCCAGATGCTCATGTGCCTTTCAGCTTTGTATTACAGCAGTGTTTTGTTATTCTACCAGTCGAGATACTTAAGGTGCTGAAGTAAATAACTTGGGACTAAGGAGGCAGATGAGGGACACAAATTAAAAGCCAATACTGGTAGACAAATTCTTTAAGTCATATGCAAAAAGACTTAAGTATATCTTTTTCAAAAACTAACATTCAGTACCTTTTTAAATTTTCCTTGTCGCTTTGCTGCAGACTGCCCCTGGGAGTTAGAATAACATACTGTAAGAAAACATGCACACACCACACAGGATGGAGACACCTTCTCTGTACAATTATGGTTATACTTTCAACCTACAGATTTGTAAACTTTTAGAGAGTCACATCTATGATCAAACATGCTCTTAAAGCATGCTCTTTCAGGTTTTTAAAATCAATAAAACAATGCATTATTGTGTAGACAGTCCATTATTCCTGTAAGACAAGCAAGTGTTGTTAACCACTTAGCTTAAATTAATAAATTACAGAAATCCAGCCTCAAAACTATAGACTTTAGATTTTGACTGTTAAGTGGCATTGTTCTATTTCATAATAAATATACTGAAATCAGATATATTTTCTCTCACATTGCATCCACTTGCTGATCCAGAGACAACTTTGCTGCCTAGTCCTCCATTTTTGTCTCCTGGTACATACTGGGGTTCACTAAAAGCAGCAGAAAGTATCTGATGCTATTTGATACCATTCTTTTTCCAGTGAAATACGACCCTAACGGTAATGCCTTAGATTATGACATGAGACATGTCTCAGCTAGAATTTCTCTCCTTGTAAACTCTTAAGTATTCTTCACCACATTAAATTTGACAGGCAGTACCTACCTACCTCCCTCCTACCTCCCAACCCAGAACACACTGTGTCTAACCACTTAGTATGGTTTTAATGTAAGATAGACAAGAATTACAACCAGTAGTTCAAGGAAGTGCAGAATTCAAGTTAAGGAAACTATACTACACTACTGTAATGGATTTACCATGGATTACATAAAAGCACACTTGCAATCTTGCAGGAATCACAAAGAAATATAAAACTAAGTATTTTAGAGTTCTTAGTTACTGGATTTTTCCTCAGTGATACATAAATTCTCCTGACACACATTATCTAATCTGCAGTTACGTGCAGTCTACCTGAAAAGTACTACCTACAACCAAATCAGATTGAATGAACTAAACTTTTCTGCTCAATAAGAACTAAAGGTTATGTGCCCACCTACTCACAGAAACTTACTTTCTATGAAAACATCTCTAGTTTTAGACGTTGTTTAGCTACATGTAGTGATATATGGACTACCTCTAAATACTAACCAACACCAGGATTGATTTAAATTTATTCTTAGTTTTGCCATCTATTTAAAAATACCTAAGGGAATCTTCTAAATACCTTAACACCAGGTACACACAAAAGTGATCTGGTTACTATCACCACTGTTGCACTAGAGATTCATACAGTAAGAAACCAGTCTTTACAGGATGCTGCATTATGAGCAAAAAAACCCCCTAGAACTCTTTTATAACATCACATAGAGATTTTACATCATTCTGTTGGAGCACACAGTCATATTAGTGGTTGACAACATCAGTAAGCAGCAGGTAAGAATATCTGCTTATGCATTTGTGTCAGCAAAACTGCTACTACTTTGTAACAGTAACATGTAGGAGTTAAGAAAGCACATATTTTTGCTGAAAACTGTATGCATGCAAGGAATAATACAGCTGTTTATTAGAGAACCAACATGCACAGAACACAATATATATGCACATAATTTTCATTCAAAAAATTACGCTAAACTAAGCAGTTACACAAAATCACTTTAAAAGGCTCCACACCAACAAAAAGCAGTTGCTTCTAGAAATACAAGGATTCAGAGAGAAATAATTAGAATTTGAAATTTAGAAAATGCAATTAAACTTGAAATTATAAGATGAAAATAAAAATAGAACTACTTAGAAGTTACTCTAACTTTATAATGAAACAACTGCTTCTAAAATGTGTTCTGTTACTAAATCTAGTGCTCTTTAAAGTAGTAAACCCATGAAATACCACACTTCCTGGCATGCCATTTACTTGCTTCAAAGAGTTTCAGAAAAAGAAGCCATCATCCATTTCAAATACTCACAGCTTTCTTTCCAAGTTCTGTTTTGGACAGTGTAAGAGCTCCTGCAAGATAACATCCTGGTCCTGCTCCTTTAGGTATTCTATTCAAATAAAGAAAGTTGAGTGTTAAAAACTGGTTTGTTAATGTTCCATGGGGACTACAATAAAGAACCCAAACAGTGAAAGAGCAACACAAAAGGGATTACCAAGCCTGAACAGGTAGATACTATCAAAGTATCATTTTAGTTAGATGCAGAGGTAGCTGGTTAGATGTAGATGGATAAAAAACAGGACTTCAGTAACTTACTTGTCATCAGGCAGAGATGTAACAAAGAACGGCTGACTGTGTTTTGGTGGTAATGTCAAACTGTTGGATTTCTTCTTCCCTAAGAGAGCAAGGCTATGGTTTTCATAAATATCTAAGCTCAAGGTACTAGACAACCTGTGAGAAACAATAAATGGAAGGTCTTTGATGCGATCCAGCTCATTGTTCTGTTCGTGACGAATTTGTAACCGAATAGTGTAATCTCCTTTTTCCAGTTTCACAGAATACTGAAAGAAAGAAGTTCTCATAAATGTCAAGATTAAATACTACACCATCCACAAAGAAAGCCAGAAAAAAGACTGTCATGTTCTTCTTGATCCATATAGACTAGCCATTTAAAGTATGCTACATCACTTAGTTTTGGAAACCCCTGAAAACAGAGTGCTTTTGAGACTTGATAGCAGTCAAAACACATTTTGGATTGACTGCAAAAAAAATAATTAAGTCTTCAGATCACAGAATAAGCTGGCATCAGTTGGTCCTATTCTAACCCTATATTAACTGCTCAAATAATAATCAGAACTCTTGCTAACTTTCAGTTCAAAACTCTAACATGTTTCCCTTGATACACTTTCAGTTTACTATGTATCTCTGGGTGCTCTGTGGTTCAGATCACAGGGTATCTTCTACTGTCTTAAACATCATACCAGCTTTCACACTGAGGGACCCAGTATTTCTGTGAGATTTAAGGCTGCAGTTTAAAGAGCTGGCAGAATTTTTGCCCTGAGCTTTTTATATATTGTTAGGAATATGCAGATAGCATCTCCATTTATTAAAAAAAAACAACAAACAAACAACCACCAACCAAAAACCCCCCAGAACACCCCCCAAAAAACAAAACCCAGACTGCCAAATTCTTAGTTTTGAAAACATTCTTTCATTTCTATCAACCTAAAAAGGAACCATGTGGATATTTTGAGCAGTAGCACGCTATGTTTCCTTTCTGCTGCTGTTATAATACAAAAGGCAGCCCTAATTAGAAAGGGACAATAATTCAAAACTACCCCAACTCCCAAAATCTCCCTCTCCCACCTCAGGGAGTCATGCTTCCTGCCTCAGGGAGTCATGCTTCCTGTTAGTATTTCTCATAATTCATAATTTTGAATTGCTTTAGAATTGCTGTATGATGCACAAACCAGAGTTTTACAGTGTGGTGCTCCACTGGGTGTAAATAACAAGACTTCTTTGGTGATTTTTAGAATTTATAGCACCTTAAAAATCTAGGTTAAAGAATAGAAGTTTAAATAATGCTATCTCTGAAATTCATTTATAAGATTCAAAAGAAATGCTTTAAAGTTGATCTTTTGTCCAGAGCGATCAATCTATCAAATCAAACATTACATTGATGAAGTTCAACTGTGATTTTGCATTGGCAAAAAATAGTTTCAAAACCAAAAACTATGGAAAAATGTTTCTCTTATGCATTTTTTTCCTCCTTTTTTATTTCCCCTCACTCTCCCCACATTATCCAGGCACACAGTCTGTTCCAGCAGAAAGAGATTCCCACAGAAGGTTCAACATCTACAAGTCTTGTTCAAAAAAAACTCCCTTTGAAGGACAGCAACAGGAAGTAAACCAAGCTATAGCATTATATAGAGCAAAACTGTCTGAAGACATCAACAGCACAGAAGACAGCCTGCATGGATACAGAAGACTCTGATCTATCAGAAAAAATAATGGATCCTTTCCATCTTAAATAGAAAAATTCAAGGTAAAATGTAAAAAACCCAAACAAAACCAACAAGAACTGAATTCACTTCTTGAGAAGCACCAGACAAAACTACAAGAAATCACAAGTTAACAGCTTTTTGTAGAAATGAAATACAATGTAATTCATTCTCTTTCCTTGGGAGAGAGAAAAAAAAAATCATAATGTTCTATTTCACGGAAACAAACCTGTCATTACTTTTTTCACACAAATAATATATCACCACTGAACCTGTCTTCTTGTGATGATATAAGAACATTATACCTATGCATCAGGAAATGTTAGGAGCTAACAGCAGGCGTGGGAGGTGGAAAAGAATGAAAATTTCCATACTGTACAGAAAATAAGGTAAAATAAATACATTCCTCCATACCTGGTGTGGATAGGCATCTCCTGAACCCATCTGTCTTTTGTTCTGGTCAAAAATAATCCATAGTTGACTATCAAATTCAGATTCATATAACAATTCACAAAGAAGTGGACAGCTTGGAGTTACTTCTCCACTCTTAGGCTATTAAAAAAAAGGTCAAAAGATTTAATCTGCTATTGAATAAAACAAGTACAATCCTTACACACATATTCAAAAGGATACCTGAACTAAAGCCCATTTCAAGCAATAGTAGCTCCTAAAAAGAACCAAATCAGAATTCTGACTGTATAGAGTCTAGAGGGTGAATTTAGACCTCATTTCTGACAGAAAGCTAGTTGAAGTTAAAAGGTTTTAGAAAATATGCTGTATTTATTCATAACGGTAAAAAACCTCACAATCATCCATAACCCTTACCTGATGGAAGTTATAGGTCAAAATCATCTCATACAGTTGACGATTATTTGGTAAAATATCTCTGGAGCCCAAAGGTTTTATTTTTGCACTCACTGGTCTGCAGTTAAACAACAAAAAGCAACAGAAAGTACTCTCTTAAGAAAGAAGTATCTTTTATCAAAATTTGTCTTGCTTAAGCAGAAACATATTCTGAAGTATAACTAAATTCAGCACATGCAATAAAACCTCTTAAAATACTGTAACTATCCAGGCACCACAAATTCCTCAGTTAAAACTAGTATCGGTTCAAAATCAAGGTTTAGTGACATTACAGACACTTCCAAAGAAAGACGCCAACAGAACGTAGCAAGCACATCTAATGATCAAAATTAAAGACCATTAAAAAAAAAAAAGTTACTTTGCATACCATACTGCAATCAAGCACTTTTATTCACAGATTGAAAGATTAATGGCACTTTAATTAAAGGACAGAATAGTTTATAACTGTTATAGAAGGTTATATCAGAACAAACTCTGTAAGAGGCCTTACAGAAATCAGAGCAGTAACACAGAAGAATGTTAAAATATTCTACCTATATAGTGTATGTTAACTCAGAGGCAGTTAGGACAAGCTGTTGTTCAGAGCAGCACCTATAAGCATCAAAGAATATAGGCTAAATAAAATTAATATAGGAAAATCAGAGCTTTGGAAATAAGGAACAGCAGAATGAGAATGGTCTAGCATAAGCTAAGTTTACATTTCATCCATACATTCTGACAACCTTTAATTACATGATCAAAATATTGCTATAAGATTCTGTCAGCTCTTTCATTGCCAAGAGCACATACTAGTCACCCAGTAAAATTTCAGCACTGGGTCAGATCACAGGTCCACTTAACCCAGGTTTCCTAGTCTGGCAGACACCAGATAAGACTGCTGACAGAAGGCTTCAGAACAGAGTAATACCACACATGATATGTCTCCCTAATACTCACCCTGCCTCCAAGCATTTGAAACTCAAGAGACTGAAAGAGAAGCCATTCAGCACTTTTTATCCTCTGTCTCATTACTTCATTCAAGAGACACTATTCATGCCTTAATTTAAATACATAAATATTTCTCATTAGTTTACTTAACAGCAGTTCCATTACTGTCAGATGAATGCCTCAAATACTACAAAGAGATAAGAGCATCTCCATTTTACAAGCCAAGAATGAGGCAAAGATATATCAAATAGTGTATTTCTGAATCTAACATTAGGTGGCATGCTCATCAAATAACAAACTCCTAGCAACCTCAATTCCAGTTACAAGTACCCAAAAGCCTCATAGCCCAGGGTCTCCACTGAGGGGGGCCAAATAATAGAAAACTTCAAATTACTGACCACTGTGAAATCGTGTGGCCCAAGTTTTAGAAGTACTGCTTAAACTCTAGGACATTTCTTTCTCCTCCGGAAGTGATCAATTTCAGTAATTGCTGCACTGGTTAAGAATTTTCCGACAAAGCTTCTCCTCCAAATCAGCACATGTCAAACTGACATGAGACAAACAGCTTTCCACACAAAATTCTGCATTACATCCTACAAAAACACCTCCAATCAAGCGAGAGAGAGAAGACAGTCTTCCCAGGCCAAAACTGGGCAGGATCTGAAGCAGCAGCTTAAAAAAAAACAACTCAAACAAATAAAACAAAAACCAGTACAACCAAGTAACTCCACAATTTATTTCTTTAGATACAAAAGTGACTTTCAGTTCTAAGTATCTCCTTTGGAAGCAATGGTATATTTTTATAGGGTTTTTTTTAAAATTAGCTTAAAGTAAATAATTTTTATGGAAAAAGTCACCATAATTCACAAATTTTGTCAAAGTTTGTTATGGTTTAAGGGTTACCAGCCTGAAAGGGAAGGACAAGTGGTGTCTGTAGGACCCTGGAGGGTCAGAGATCAGTACTGTTCCCACCCCTTTCCAGCCACAGCCTATAAAAAACGAGGTTTTTGCGGGCTTTTCCTGGCTTTCCTGGGCTGCTTCCTGTCGCATCTCGGGACGGCTGGGCCTAGCTCCACGTGCTCGGCAGCATCCACCACCCTCCGCTCCCGCCCCCCCGGCGTCCCCGGGTGACGAGTCACAGCAGTCGCAGCGGCCACGAGGCACTGCTTGGACACTTCCACTCAGGACTACTGGGATCGGGTTTTGTATATAAATATCCTTTGTCCCGTATTAATTCCTTTTTCCTTTCCCCTGTTGTTTTCATTAAACTTGTTACAGTCTTAACTTCCAACCTTGTGCGGAGCAAATTTTTTTTTTTTAATTAATATTATTCTCTCTCTATTCCCTTCTCTTAATCCTCCCCCTGGGAGGGGTAGGGGCAATAGAGAGAAAATCCTGCTCTCTCTCTCTCTGACCCTTAAATGGAGACAAAGTTAAAAGGAACCAGAAAGAGAATGCTGCAAGACTTTAATTGATGCTTCCAAACCTACTTAAAATTTGACAAGAATATTGTTGTTATCCTAAATTTCACTGTTAACTTGTTACTGTTTTAACTACGTGCAAATAGATTTCCCATTTTCCCAATACAGTTCCCCAGAAACTCTACCTGAGAGTTTGAACCCAGCTTTTCAGATTGATGCATGGAGCAATATCTTCATACTTCAACAGGGATTGAACATCAAATCGTACGATGCCTTCTGAAGCATGCTAAAGAAAGAGGAAATAACAATTATGCTTCGATACACTTGTAACATCAGATGTGGACCAACGGATATGTCCCTTCAAAATAAAACACAAGCTGTATTTATCTATACAATAAGAAATAATATTGTGTGAGTTTGAAAGTGTCACAAGTTTATCACATTACAAAAGCAGATATACTAGGGCTTGCAAAACTTTAGCAACTGGAGCTACAGCCTTATTTGTATTTCCACCCCCCTTTAATCATTTAAGTACTCTGTACAGAACTGTACAAATCACACTTTGGGCAGGGCTGGGTTTTGTTTGTGCATTCATGACAATTTCCTTAGACTATGTAATTAAATAAATGCAAGTATTACTGATCTAGAATCTTTAAAAGTATTGTATGGTGCTTCTGCCTAGGAATATTATTACAGAATAGTTTTAACCTTGCAAAAAATAAGCCATACAACATACAGGGGCTAGTGATGGGCAAACTAATTTGAAAGCTTTTTTCCTAGCAATATCCACATGACAAAGCCACCAGTATATCAGTACTATTAAAATTTATTTTATGAAATTTACAGGTTCTCAAGAAGGAAGGACAAAACTATGTATTCTCTCATTTTTAACTCTGTTATTCAGTTGATGTAATCCTGCTGAGACAGGGGGAGCTGGTGTGCACATCACCACCGCCAGTTCTTTCTTTTCCTGCTCTACTGTTTCAAGATTTGGGTACCCTCAGCACAATGCATCCACTCTTTTTTCCCCAGTTTATTCAGCTCTTGGAGCCTGAATACATGCAAATTCACCTGTGGAATGGCTAGAATTTGCTTTGGCCTTTAGCTGAAAAAAAAGGGACGAGCCAGGATAAATTAGCATGGTGCTACTTCATGTAGGGATTTGCCATCTCAGGCAAAGTCAAGCCAAATCAGGCTGCACAGGACAGCAAAGATCACAGGAGCAAGACGAAGTGCTGTAAGCATTATGATACTAATGTTTTTAGCAACTTTTACAATCCTCTATCATCACAGAGCCTTAGCAATCACAATGCTGCTCACCCACTGTGCCTAAACTCCCCTAAATGATGAATCTCAAGCCAAGTGGCACATCTTGATAAAACACTGGACAGAACATAAACATTAATGATATTTTATTCTGAAAATGGTATTCAGAGTATTGTCTTTTAGCAATGGTAGTCTAGATATTCAAGTTCAAGAACTGTGGTCCCAGCAAAGTATATTCACACAAACACTTGCTATGTTAAGTATAGTTACAATTCCAGCCTTTTAGTATGTCCCTTTTATTGGTGTTGAGATTGGGTTTTTTATTTGGTGGGGTTTTTTTCCTTTTCTGTATTTTCCCTTCTATTTTTTCCCCTACTGATTCATAACAAAAAGGCACAGAAAAAAATCATAAATAATGGTAATGGGCAAAATGCCTAGTGGGACTGAACTCCTATTTCTCTATTTTTAAGAGAAAACATGAACATCTCATCTATATAAAGATATTTTAGTCTTTTTAAATACAGGCAAGAATGAAAAAAAAAAAAAGCTTTTTTTATTCTGAGATACCACAGGACTTCAGAATAATTTAAAATAAACAATAAAGAAAACTTACCATGTTTAGCTGAGGAGTAGCACAAAGTACACCATGGAAAGAAATTGTGTAATTAATGCTAACATCGCTAAGGCTTGCCCACCACCGAGCAACACAAAATTCAATGGTTTTTCCAGCCTGGGTAACAAAAGCACAAAGTTAGACTCAAGCTCTCAACTTTCCCATCTATTAACCCCAGCTTCCTTCATTCCAAGTCTAAGAAGAAAATCGGAGTATAGCTCAAAAAAGACCCTGTTTCGCCCACTTTACTCCAATTGTATAGGTTTGTACAGTACCAAGTAAAACATTTTACTTGGTCCAGAAACCACAAGATAGCTCCAACAAAATATGATGACGAGGCACATTGCTGGATACAGTGCCAGGGGTATACCCTATCAAGAAAGATACAGCTTTTAAATGTTATGTCTTCCTTTCCTATCCTTCAAACTAGGCAGACAGGTTTGTTCATAGATGAGTTTAATATGTGTGCCCTAGAAAATGTGTATAAGAAAAAGAGATCCTACTGTCTGCCTAAATAAGATCACATGAAACCTGGGAGGTTGGTGGGCTTTTATTGTTTGGTTTGGGGTTTTTTTTGTTTTTCTTGTTTTTTTGACTACCATGATAAAATTCACAATGTGTCAGTGGGACAAACATTACCTGACATTTTCACAGAGGGTAAAGGACTGAATAGCACAGAAATCATAACCACTCTAGGGCTTCAGGGCTATAATTTAAAGAAGGCAGGGGACAAACTTGAGAAGTGGACGCTATCATCCACCTCCCTAACCTGTTAGCTCACTCCCTGGTTGTTTTGGGCTCATGAGCTAGCATTGTTCAAGCTAAGCCTGCTGTATCTAAGCAGCATGAATGTAAAGTCAGTCAGTTATCACCTGGCTTCAACAGCAAGGTGATGTCCCAGATTACCACATTAAGCACCAAAAGGCAAAATATGCTGAACTACATCTATCCAAGAAGCCATAGCCCCTATTTGAAAGGTTTGTATAAACAAGTACCAACAAATTGAAGAGACTGACATGTATTATAAAGATATTAGAAAATAATTAAGAAACACTAGCAAGCTATTAGTGATCTTTTCAAAACTGAAAACCAGATGCATTCACTACTGTAACACATGTACGATTTCTTGGGTTTACGGTTTTTCTTTGGGGAAAAAAACACTCACTAAGACAGGAAATGCTTCAGTCACTGATCCTTTTTCTGGTAAGGATAAAAATTTGTAGAACTCATGACTTCTATATGCTTTTTGTTTCACTAGCTGAACAGCATGAAGCACGAATTTGGCAGTCACATCAGCTGAACACGAACATACTGTCACTTCTAGATTAAAGAAAAAAAATAAGTTTAGTTTCAAGAGCCAAAAGGAAGCAAAGATTCTCCAGAAAAACACTAGTTTCACAAGTAACTCGTATTTTAAGAAGTTACGCAGTACCTCAAGTGGCTCTGTACGTGAATAATCATTATATATCAGTTACTTACAAAGACCCTTTCAGATTAAGGAAAACTAGCTAAGTTGACAGAACAGTTAAGAGAATTCTGCAGAATTCCAAATTAAGTCTTATCACTCTAAATGAAAGATTCTGGAAGTGATTATTATTTAATAATCTCACACAGGAGATGAGGGGAAAAAAACCCTCCTTTTTTCCTTCATGCAGTTACGTGCCTATTACGAAAATCACATTTTCCTCTGTTAAGACATCTTTCCACATGACATCCATATACTTTAAAAACTAGGCATTCCTTAGACAGTAACACTTTTCCATAAACATGGGGTATTCTTCCAGTTGTGGACAATCACTTCAGATTTTATTTGCTGCTTTCTAGAAGACTAAGAATTCTACTACAGGATTCTACTATACCAGAAACCATGAGATAACTCAAAAATCACTACCCCAGGAGCTTAAAATCAAGTAAGTATTTTACATATTCATAGATCAAATCCTTCAATTCTTATTCAGGCAGATCTCAAAATGACTTCAAAGCAACTTTGTCAAGTCTGACAGATGATGATGTTTTTATTTAATTAATGTGGTCATTTTCCTTACCAGCCCACGTAGCTCCCTGTGGAACATCAATGAAGTGCCTTCGGATTTGACCAGGTTTAAAATGAACATCTGTATATATCAGGTCATAGCTTGATGATTCATCTACTCTGTATGTCAAAAAGAAAACACAAACAGTAATTAAACAAGGTGCGAAGTCCTCCTCCTCCTTTTTAAAAGTATTTTTAAATGCAAAATTACTCTCAAAAGAAGTGTACAATGAGGACATTTAGTCCTCAGCACCAATTATTTAAATCCATACTAGTACAGAATCTGACAGCACAATGTATCAAAAAGATTTAAAACATCAGCTCTACCACATTATGTAGACAACATCTTCACCTCCCTGAAGTTACTGCACTTAAACACAAGTATTAAAGAATCTAAGTTTTCAGTGAATCTGCTTTTCCTGGTTGAGTGACTTTCCACTAAAGCAAGCTAAGGTATGCAAGAAGTAATACTTCTATGAATGAGATAAACTACATTTTTTTCCCTCTGGGCAGACTGTCCACAGAATAGACTTAATAAAATACCCTCCTTCCTTGTCAAGATCACTGAAGTCATATGTTTAAACCAATTATGGGCACAATACTAACTCTGTAAATTCATTGTATTAAGGTCACGACATAAGGTTATCCTAATGTTCACCTGCCAAATAATTTCTCCTCATTTTATGCACTCTAGTCCACCAGTTAGAAGTGAAAAAACAAACCCCAGCTGACCTACACCTATGAGTATAATGATTAATACTTTGGTCAACAAGTCAAAAGTCACCTGTACACTGACAGACCAGGAAGCTGCTGTCGCTGTGTCTGAGCCCACCACACTGCCTCCTGCCGTCAGGACCAAAACTATGAAAAAGCCACAGTTGCGTAAGTCTACTGCGAGAATCTTTTCAGATCTCTGCTCTCTTATCAATGCTAGTGGTAAGCTGAAGAACTCCCAGAGAGAGAAAATGGTGAAATAAATGACAAAAAGTAAAGAAGGCACAGAAAATTACTTAAAAAATGCAAATAAAGCTTGGGTTTACTGACCTTGTTGGTATAACAACTGTTATTGGAACTCTGAACAGAGGGCCTGCATTAGGCATTGCTGTATCATAGCCACACACCTAACAAAATAAAATACATTCTCTTAAGAACTTTGGTAAAGATGAAATTATAGAAGACAATATTATACTTAAACTATAGTTGCAGAGTATTTTGAATCTGTAGTTACCACTGAGAAAAAGAGATCTTTATCTGGCCACTGCTATGCCTTAGAAATAGTAAAACAGCAACATTCACCAATAAAAAACCATAAATTAGCTTTCACCCTTATTCTCATTTCAGCCCTTCCCCAGAAGTTTTGAAGCTTTCAACCAACATTTGATAGTCCCTATATCAAAAGCCCAACATAGTTGCAACTCAGAACTTGTCCCAAACAGCCTTATTATTTAATTTCAGCTATTTTTGTTGCATTAAAAAAATATTTTAATCCTTCTTTGAGAAGACAGTTTGATTTACCATACCTTTCATGGCCACGCTTTAAACACTATCTCTGAAAATCTATTCCATCATTACTTCAAAAAAAAAATCTTCCCAATGGTACCACAGAAGACCTGCAACTCTAAGCATCATAAGCGAGCAAGTTCTAAAAAGCAAGCTGATATCACCTTCATTATGATTGATTACAGTGCAATGGAAGCATTTCAATGTTAATATAAGGTTTGGGATGAGGATGGAGAGGGCTGAAAAACATTTTCTGTTGGTGGGTTTCTTTTGCAGGAGTGAAAGAGGATGGTTGGGAGAGAAAAGGAGAAATTGAATGGCTTTTGTATTATATTTGTCCAATTTGTCCAAATTTGAATGTAGCTGCTCAAAGTCAGCAAAATGCTTCTGCTATACGCAGCCATTACCACACATTTCTCCTTCACCTTCCCAAATGGGATGGGATAGAGATGAGCAAACAAGAAAACAGGTTGCATCACTGTACCAAATCAGCTCCTCAAGATAAAGCAAAACCTTGGGTCCAGGTAAGACTGCAAGGCCATACCTCAGAAGCTGGGTCAGTCCTTCAGCCACCAAAGAATGATAAATATTTAAGACCTCATAAAAATACAAATCTCTACTCTCAATAATAATACAGTGCTGAGCCAGATAGTCAAATGTAAAAATATATCCAGAGGGGAAAAAACCCCAACCCTTAATGTAGTTTTATTTATTTGGTTAATATTTTTATATGCTTTTATTTTTTAAACACAGATACTCAAAGTCCCATTGGTCTGTGCTATACAACATTGTACACCATAACTATTGCTGAACCCTGGATTCAGTCTGTAGAGTGAAATGGAGTGTGACAGTATTTTCTGATCTGTACAGCACACAGCTTTTCTTTACCTTAAAAATTGTTTCTATAAAAAGTTGAGAGAGACCACATGAAAAGGAAAGGGCACACAATCTTGCTTAGAACACTAATATTTCAATACCTCTGTATAATGCAGTCCTTCTCTCAGGCCACGTGGATCCACACGAATATTTATGTGTCGACACTGGTTCATAAGCTCTAAATGACTAGGACACTGGACCCACGATGCATTTGAAGTTAAAGCTAAATGAAGCTGGAGAGATATTCTTTCAGTGTTCTCTGTCAAGAAACAAATTTTTAAAAAAAGTTCATTAACACAAATATGTGCTCATATTCTACTATAACACAGTGTTTGCCATTAAGATATACACACCCATAAAGTGTAATAAGAATCAATTCCTTAGGGCCCCTAGATGTCAGATTCTCCACAGTTCTGTATTATTTCTTTTAACTTGAGAGAAATGGAATAGCAGCATACAGTAAAATACGGGTTGTACACAACTTTGAAATTTTCCCTCTTGAAACACTGAAATCTGACAAAGTCACAAGTAGGCTGGTAAGCAACACCAGTCTGGAGCAACATAGTGTGGAAGCAGGTAAAAATTTTCCTGTATAGATACAAAGTCTTGCCTAATGCATAGAAATATAGTAAAAAGCAATTGCATTGATTCTGAGGGTTATGCTAATTACTAAATTACATTATAGAGGAACCTAAGCAAGAGATAAAGTCTACTGAAAATCACTATGATAATTTAGTCTGACTTTGCAAACAGTCAACTTAACTGATTCCACAAATTAGCTTCCATGTCAAAAAATCTATGGGTTAAAGAACAGCTTCCAGAAAAGTATTCAACCCTAGGTGAACTGTGTTCGTGATTAAACCAGCTTTCTCGTGCTCTGAAGATTAATGACACTTTAAAAAAAAAAACAACTTTCCACATTTTCTAGTCCAAATTAACCTTAGCCTAATTTTCAAGCATCTCATTACATCTTTGTTAAGTAGAGAAAAGAACGCTCTATGATCAGATGTAATTCCCTCACCGGTACCTGAGAAGCAATAAAAGCTCAAGGAGAACTTCAACAGACAGACTGAGCAGATCAGTCTCCTTAACCTCTTACTAAAGTTTCTCAAACTCAGTCTTGTTGAGGACATGAGATACAGCACAGAAATAACATCTGGACAAGTACTGGGCAAAAGAACACCAGGCTACAAGCCAGTCATCCATCACAAATGCTGAACTACGTTTTCGATTGTTTGCTTTCTGCAGAAGAGTCTATCACACAGTTATTTTATTTCTCAGTGTCATACGGTAAATTTAAAAAGCACCAACTGCAAAGCAACATGTCAAACAACTAAGTTACTCCAAGTCAGTAACCTGTCCTGACTCATACTCCTTCCCCTAAATAAATTCACCCCTTTGACATATGCCAGCCTTCTTGGGGATCACTAGTTTCAGGAAAGGACTTAATCTCAGTAACAAGCTCTCACTTTTTTTCAAAACAAAGCAATTCAGTCTCTCAGTGAGTTCCAATTTGTATTTAATAAGGCAGGGCAAAACAGTTTACGGAGAAAAGATGTCCAACTTTATTTTGATTTGCACAGATTACTTTCACTCTGTTAATTATGTAACTAAAACCTGTATCAATTCCTGTATCGCCTTTAGCTTTATTTATGCTTATCCATTATTAGCTCCTGAATATAAGTCTAGTCTGTTAAACTAAGATTTTTCTCAGATTGTAGAAACTTAGATAAAGTCGAAATCTAGAATTCATAGTCTTTAAATAACTGAGAAACTAATTTCTGGGTAAGGTCTTTCACATTTAGAACAGTAATCATTCTTTGTAAAGAGCTACTTACAGTGAAAACCCTGAATTTCTAAAATGTCATAAAACATTAGGATATTTTAACAGTTTTCCATTTTTCCTAGCCCCACAACTTCACTTTAAAGTTCCTCAAGACAAAGAGAGATCCTTTTTTTCAGTGAGATGAAGCATGAAGCAACAGACTCCCCTCCAAAACATGGAAATGTTGCAGTTATAAGACTGACGTTAGAATGGAAAAGTTGTTTGGCTGCATGACATCATTTAACAAGAAATTTAGAGTTGCACTTACTCCTTCTACAGTACAGAATTCCTATCACTCCTCATTATCACAGCTTTTGTGTTTTAAGTTTACACTCTATTCTCCCTGCACACAAAAGCTCTTTCCTACCTGTATTCTCAGGAAAGACAGGTTCTATGCCAACCCCATGATCAGAAGGTGCAGCTATCTGGGCAGGATCTCTGAGGTAGATTCCACGGTTGGTGCCAACAGTGACTGTAAAGCCTATGTTACTTGTGAACGATGAATTCTGAATGAGGTAGTCATAGGCTTTATCAACCTGTTAGAAAGAACACATACTACATCAACTTAATAGTAATTTATGCATATTATCTTCAGTATGAAGTGTTCAGCAAGCACAGCAACAAAGTGTACTAATTCACTGACTGCACCTTACATGATATTTAGTATAGAAAACGAGGCAATACTTTCAGTCTGCAACAGCCACACAGAGCACAAAGTCAAGAATATATATAAAAAAGACAAATCTCCTTTGCTATCAAAGATGCTGAAGTTTCAAATCTCCTTTGCATCAAAAGATGCTGAAGTTTTCAGAGATTACTTCAAAGATAAACACAGCCTCAAGGGCCCAGACCTACTATACTGATTTAGGTGCCTTTCTCATATGTGGAGCAACATTAGCTCAACATTTAAACTCTTTATATCAGAATCTGAGCAGTTCAAAACAGACAAGCAACATGGGATACCCATGTAATTTTCATATATTGATATGAAATAAAAGAGTCATAAAATCCAGCCTTGGAATTAAGTGAATGAGCTGTCAGTAAACTCAGATGACAAGCTCACCTTTTTGTTTTAAAAAGCCACTCTTCTATCTTACTTTCTAGTCTGACTCCACAAATACTACAATCTCTTCTCTCAGATCACAGTTTTAGCCACATGTCTTCACACATGCTTTAATCAGACTACTAAATTGTAAGATATAACTGATGCATTTCATTTCTCCATGGCAGTGTTTTTTATTTGATATAGCTACCACCATTTTTGCCTTCTGTACCAAACTAAGTGTTACAGATGTGCTTACTGGACATTACCCACCAGGATCTAGCATCTACAGAACTTGAGTTTAGGGCTAAGCATTTAATATCTAGCATCCTTAAGCATGAGAGCAAAATCTCTGTACCTCTATTTGGCTATGATGGGAGCTACTGCGGGCAAAAAACAGCAGCAGCTCTTTAGGAACATAAGCCTATGCACAGGGAGACTGACTATGCCTTCATCATGCAAAGGATCACATGACAGATTTCCATGCTACTTAGAAGTCCACAGGATACAATCAACTCAAAATTTTCAGTGCAGGCTCAGACCAAATCAATTGCAAAACTGCAGCTGTACTGTTCTGTGAACCAGCGTGGGTATCTCTGTATTTTCACTGTCTGGAATTTACAGTTCCAGCTTTTGTCTGCACAGAACAAGTTCAGCCAAGTTCTCTGACAATAACACAAAAACATTTTTGAACATTAGGACAGAATTTAGGCATCCAAATCCATATGTGGGTGATAAAAACCCACATCCCACTTTTATGTCCACATACCTTTTTGACCAGTCTAAGAATGTGCCTAGTTAACACATTTATTCTATAGTAACTGCATGCTAAAGCTGAAAGAACTGTCTCATTCCTCCTCCCCTCCCACTAAATTTCCTTCTTGTTCCTCAATCAGATCTGAGAATCAAGAAACATCTAGAAAGCTGCTCTTTTTTTTGTGGGTTAGCTCTCCATTAGCATTTATTTATATTATCTTGTTTTTTTTGATAGCAAGTACCTGAATAATACCATGTCCTTGTGCAAATACTTCTATGTTTTCAGCTTTCACTGCAGTATTTTCTAAAGCTCTTCTGACAGAATGAACAGTGTAATGAGTATCATTAGCTTTGAGTCCTGAAATTAAAAATTAGGGTATTATTAGATACAACAAAAATTGAAAGTTACTGTAATCTTTTTTTAAGAGGAAGTATCTGATCTCTTTTAGAGTATGCATCTGTATTTAACATTGTAGCACACTACCTGACAATACTAATGCAATGCCTCCACATGCATTGGGAGAAGACATGGATGTGCCATTCATGAGTTGCGTTCCTCGCAGAGTCCAGTTCGGAACAGAAGCAATTGCACCTCCTGGGGCACTGATACTTACTCCAAGGGCTCCATCAGTGCTAGTGTTAAAACAGAATGGTTAAAAAATGAACATTTTTTTCTGCATACTTTATCTTGAAGTTCTGTGCACCAAGATAGTTTTAGCTTTATGGAACATTTCCAAGCATATTACTTCACTAAACTCATTAACCCATTAAACTCAAGAAAAAGATTGCCACCAAGTAGTAATCTAAAATGTCACATTAACTATAAAACAGGCATAGATGATGAATAAAGTTTTCTAAACTTTCACTTCTTCGGTACTCTACACCACGCTTCAGCTTAGTCAGCAGAATATATTCTGGGATTCGAGTAAGAAAATGCACAAAAACAAACCTGTTGAACACTTCAATACATAAATTAGTGCTCTACATAGCCTATTTAACAGTTTCTATTTTTCAAGAAAAATAGTAAAAGGAAGAGGAAGACTAGAAAAGGTCCAAAATCCAGATCTCTTTATTTTGCATGTTGCCACTTTACTACCTGGTCAAATGTTGAATTACAATACAGAACTTGAGACAAGGAGAGCAAGAGAAGACCAAAAAAAGGCATGTCAAGAGGTTGATCAGGATCAACGGGGCCCAAGCCACCTTTCTTTCTTAACCAAGCATATTTAAGAATGGAGTGAGTACCTATGGCATAGCTAAAGCAGCATTTAGTTTTCAACACTATGAGCCAGGTATACTCCACTTTCCTTCCTATGGACAGACAAAAATTGCACCACTTGAATAAGGACAGCACTGTGCCTGAGCTATTAAGTTCTGTGAAGAGGCAGGGTAATTTAGGATATTTATATGCCAGTCCAACAGCTTCCTAAGTCTAAAATCTGTCTCAAATCAGAGAGTATTCTCAGTATGACACTGCAATATAATGTTTGGACAGATTTTAAGACAGCTTTATACAAAAAACAGGCTCTGTATCATGACACTTGTGGCCAAGCACTGCACAGCATATCTGCCTGAAAGCCTCAAGTCCGTCATCAGATGGGCTGATCTCATACCCCAAGCCTGCTCTGTCAAAGCTTTAGGAACTCTCCAGCCACCTGCATGTTGCACCCTACACAAGGGGAAGCCTTCTTTGGCCACACTTGGGCCTTTCAGCTGACATATGTTCACTCTATTTTACAATGTAAAGTGACAACATACACAAAGTGTAGCTTATATATATGTGTGTGTGTGTGTATAAATATTAATTAAAAAAATAAAATCTTT
>NW_010178279.1:0-16665 GCF_000695765.1 Mesitornis unicolor | reverse complement strand
CTTGTCCCTACATGAAACATGACAATTCTACATAATGAGGTTCTTGGTACAATATACTTGCCTGTAAACACCATGACAGCTAACTTTGACTAATGCTAATAGAGAAGCATTTGCTATGTAACCAGCAAATAAACCAAGGACCGTCCTCAAACTATGTTTTTTTATTTTTTCCTTCACCCAATAATATTGTAGGCTAAACTACAAAAGACAGTATACAGTAACTCCGTGATTCACAAGGAAAATTCCAAAGCCTAAACACAAGCAAGTACTCAGGGAGAGATGCTATTCTTTCTTTTTTTCTTCTTTTGGCTACCACATTACTATCAAATGCTTCTCAGACATGAAATAAAAATTAAAGTTTTCATTGCCTCCAGATTTTCTTTTATAGGTCTTTGAGATAATTTTGTACAAGGTGAGGTAGAAAAGCTTTTTTTTTTTAACTACTCACACCTCTAGTGGACTCAAGCAAAACCCTTGAGTTGTGCCACCACAACAATGACACTGAAGCCAGAAGTAACACCACTGCAATAACAGTACTTCTTTTAATCTTCAACACTAACAGAACAGTTAACTTCACCACACTAACTTAGTTACATAAATGCTATGGAAAAAATAATCTGAAAAAATAAATTTCAGAAAAAGAACAGATTTCCAAACAACTTTTCACCAACTTTTATAATCTCTGAATAGGTCTACACTCATCAAATACACTTTCCTGAAATGTATGGGTTGTGCTGAGGCAGTTCAGTGGTCTTCCCCCTCCATCAGGAGTTCTAGAGCCTGATATACAAAGGCCTTCTCAGAAGAGCAGGGGACCTACGCTCTTTCCATGGGAAAGAAATACTTTTATTTCAGTAATGACCAATTTTTAGATTTTGAATTGCATAATCTGACCCCCAAAGTAATGAATCGGTTCTTTTAGAATGACCTACCTAGGCCCTCTGGATGACCAAGTATACTGATTTGCTGGCAGTTTTTCTCTTAAAGAGTATTCTGCAACCATCATGTCAGGTGATACGTAGGCACCGACACCTGTAAAAAACATCCAAGAATTTCAGATATACATTTTTATTTAAAGCAAAAATAAACCATTTCTGTTTCAAATTAATTATGAGAATTTTGCTTGATTTTTCATGTCATTAAATCCAGATATTTTTACAAAGCAAATGTAAAGCAGCATGCTATGCAGTAACACTGCTGATGGTCATATTGCATAACATTCAAATATTACATAAACTTCAAAATCTAAGTTTTATTCAACAGGAATAGAATATATTCACCTTCTACATTTATTTCTCAACAGATCACTTTTACACATCTCCACTCTCTCCCATATCCTTTGGCTATGTTTACACTGTTACAAACTACATCAACCATACCTCAAAGCAATCTGTGTGAACTGGTTCATGCTCACATGGCTCACAGCTACACCACCTGGAGCAGATGGCCACATCCACACAGCTCAAACGCAGTGATGAGGCAGTCATTACTTCCCTGTACATCAGTTCAAAGTACCCAGAGCATGTAAATGATTTTGTCAAAGCCTATTAAAGCTGTATTTTAGAACCGTGTCAGGGATGCACATTGCATCCATGCCATTTAAGTATTCTGAAGTGTACACTCCATTTTCCTTATAGCACAAGCACTATCAAGATGGTAGAAAACTAACACACAAGCTGACAAACAAATTTGGCAAGGTTCACATCCATATTGTTGGTGTGAACCAAGCCAACCTGTCAAGTGTATTTTGCTTTACCCTCAAAATCGGAAAAAAACCTCCAATCTGGTTCACTCCAGATGAAGGACAAGAGCAAGCTACTTTGCATGCAGAGTGAGTGATCACCCAGTCTCCAGAGTGATACAAGAAGTAAGCTGAACTGACAGAGCAGATACGCTACAAAAGCAAAGCCAATGCAGACCTGAAAGGAGCTTGTTAGTTCCAGCCCTGAGTCTCAGTAGTGGAGCAATTGTAGATTACCTTTTAGAAAGTAACTGGCATTAATTCTACTAGCTGTCCTAAAACAGTGTCCCTCAAACTTTCAAGTCTACATGCCAGTCTCCTTGCATAACAATTCCGAGATTTAACAAGCACTTTGTGTAACACAGTAATGCAGAATCAGAGGATTTATATAAAAAATTTAGACTAAGGAAGTTACCCTCAAAGAGTAGACATTCTGCTAAGTCTTATACCTCAATCTTTCACTGTATCAAACACATACACTAGCCCATCAGAAAAGCCAATTCTTATGCCAGTAAAAGACTTTCATAGAAGTGGCACTACAGCTAAAAGAACCCTTCCCCTAGAAGGACTTGTCTAGAGCATATAATGGGATTATTCTATATCCAAATTGAAATGCTTTATTTCGCTACAAATAGAAATCAGAGTATGTGATGAAGATAGATCTAAAACTATGGTTCTGACAATTCAGAATGCAGTACAAGACTTTCCAGAAGATTAATTAAAATCCAACTTGCTTGTACTTTTTACAGGTTGCACTTACCAGCAGGTAATGGTCTGAGTGAAGTGGTGTGCTCAGACGCTTACAGTTAAAAAAATAATCTTGAATCTTCAAATAGGTCAGACTAAAGATTTCTTTCACAAATTTTATACAAAGCCACATCAACTTAAGACCATCCACCTCCTACCTCTGTTTTCTACATAAGTACAGTCCTGAATTGTAAGAAGAGAACCATCTAAATTTTAATACCTAAGCATACAGCAAAGTGCCTCCCTCAGAAATAATCTTATAGCCCAGTAATCTTCAATACTTTAGATTTAGTTCAGCAATTAAGTGGAGATCTCAAATATGTAACACAAGTACAAAGCTTGAAAAGACAGAAGCTGCATACTGTCAGAATTTTTTTTTCAAAACAAATTATTTACCTATTACACTAGATGTAGTTCCACCAGGACATCCTACCGTAGAAAGGCAGGGACCGTTATTTCCTGCACTTGAAACATAGATTACGTTGTGTTTCCACACTGCTTCATTAATTACTTCACAAATTCTCCTGATGTAAGAGAAAAACAAAAAAGTCATTCAATCGACAATATTGCTTTCTTCCCACAGGATAAAACTCTCA
Source organism: Mesitornis unicolor (assembly GCF_000695765.1). Taxonomy (NCBI): domain Eukaryota; kingdom Metazoa; phylum Chordata; class Aves; order Mesitornithiformes; family Mesitornithidae; genus Mesitornis; species Mesitornis unicolor. The sequence continues at coordinate 13,581 of NW_010178279.1, read as the reverse complement.
TTTCTAGTAGAATCTCTGTGACCAATCACAGAACAAGGAGTATTATGCAGCCTGCTTCCCACACCTAGCAGAGGCGGTTCCAGTACAGAAGCTGACCACAAAAAAATATCTTCTGGTTTTAAAAAGGAGTGACAGTTATGTAGCAATATTAGGTCTTAAAACCCGCCCCCCACGGATTATGTTGGGGTTCCAACTACAAAAATTCTTTATTATTCTAAAATATTCTTTGTATTATAAATCAATAGCACTTTCAATAGGTTTACTTAACTTTCAAAGATAGTTAAAAAAGTAAACTGCAACAGTTTAATGTATCTGAAACATATGAGCCTGGACAATTCATTCTTACTGACTGTTCATTTACACGAAGTTCAACAAATGTAATTCCACTTCTGTGACACTAAAATACTTAATACTAACCACAGCAGTACTCACCCAGAATTTGGCCAATGTGTTGCCTCTCCATAGCTATAGTTGACAAGATCACATTTGTATTTTATTGCTTCTATCATCTGATAAAGTAAAAATAAGCCAGAAAACATACTAGTCAGTGAAATAAGTGAAGTCACTTCAGGAATGGCAGAAAACATCTGCTTAAACTGATCTGCTACAGATCTAAGAAAAAGGGATAAATTTCTTTTGACATTACAAAAGAAATAAATAATTTACTTCAATCGGTTATTTAAGTGATATTTCCCCAGAAAAAAAAAAACAACAAACCAAAACAGAATTAAAAAACCCACTCTGTGAACAGCCTTATTTTTGCCACATTCCAAGCTATAAATTAAGAAATTATCCTAAGAGAAAACTGCAGACATCACTGGTATTGTCTCAAACATTTGCCCTCAATAACATAAAATTCTCCTTTCCTGTGCAGTTTGGTTAAATTCTAAGAAGTCACAAAAACATTACTGTACATATTCATGTTGCTATATCAAGATATTCTATGGGCCACAAATATAATTTTCTATTTTCAGCTTATTTTCTTGAGAAGATTTTTCCCTAGCAACTCACTACATAGAAAAGGCCTTGTGCTTTTCATCATTAAAAAGGAATGATATTTTTTCTTCACTCTTAAAAAACAGAGTTAAAACAAATTAAGCCACATGGATAAATACTAGTCTCTATTCTAGATTTATTTAAATGTTTAAGTATTCTATAGTTATGTACATAGCTATAAAAACTACACTCACAACACAGAATAAGGAACCTTAAACAAGCATACAAGTAACTTAGCTCCTGTGTCAAGCTAGCCAGACACACTGCAACTCAGTTTGAAAAAACCTATAAGTGCTCCATGCAACAAAGGTCTTGTTACAAATTAAAACATTAGTCTCAAGATATGTTTTAAAATATAAGCTGGTTGTTTTTGTGGAGTTTTTTCCTGGGTTATTTTTGTCTAAAGTCTAAAATTAAGTCATACAGCTGAGCTTAATCATTTATTCAGTTAAATACCCACAGCTCTTATTAGACCAGTGCCAGTTTCCATTGTACTGAGTCTCGTATCGCCAATCTTGACTGCAAGAATCTGAGCTCCCGGAGCCACACCATTTCTTTCTGGTTCTTCTGGAAAGTATCCAGCTGCAATACTAGCCACATGTGTTCCATGAGCTCCTGAGCAAATGAAAAGTTGTATCACTGTATGTTTAGTCAACATCATTTATAACAACTTAATACACTACAGCTCAATTGATTTTCACTTATTGAGCCATAAGTATATAAATCCAGCCATCAGCTGGTCACAAGCGGTGCTCCCCAAGGCTCAGTATTGGGGTCACTTCTGTTTATTCATCAATGATCTGGACAAGGGGATCAAGTGCACCCTCAGTAAGCTTGCAGATGACATGAAGTTGGGTGGAAGCATTGACCTGCATTTGGGTCACAACAACCCCATGCAACACTACAGGCTTTGGGAAGACTGGCTGGAAAAGCTGCCCAGCAGAAAAGGAGCTGGGGGTGTTGATAAACAGCCAGCAGTGTGCCTAGGTGGCCAAGAAGGCTTGTATCAGAAACAGTGTAGCCAGCAGAACTAGGGAAGTGACTGTCCCCCCACCTGTACTCGGCACTGGTGAGGCTGCACCTTGAGTACTGTGTTCAGTTTTGTGCCTCCCATTGCAAGAAATACCACTGAGGTGCTGGAGTGTGTCCAAAGAAGGGTAACAAAGCTGGGGAAGAGCTTAGAGCACAAATTTTATGATGAACGGTTGAGGGAACTGAGGTTTGTTTAGCCTTAAGAAAATGAAGCTCATGGGAGACTTTATTGCACTTTACAGCTACGTGACAGGAGGTTGTAGTGAGGTGCATATTGGTCTCTTCTCCCAAGTAATAAGCAACAGGACAAGAGGAAATGGCCTCACATTGCACCAGGGATTGGATATTAGGAAAAATTTTTCACTGAAAGGGTTGTCAAGCATCGGAACAGGCTGCCCAGGGAGATGGTGGAGTTACCATCCCTGGAGGTATTTAAAAGACATGTAGATGTGGCACTTAGGGACATGGTTTAGTGGTGAACTTTGTCGTGTCAGGTTAATGGTTGGACCATATGGTCTTAAGGGTCTTTTCCAACCTAATGATTCTGTAATCCTATAAAATGAGTCCAGGGTTCAAATCACTTTAATAAATGTCGTATTATACTAAGAAAAAAAGAAGTCAGTAAACAGTAGCAATCTACAAAATAAAACAGCTTTTGGGGGGGGTGAAAGGAGGCAGCAAGCAGAGAAAAAGGAAGCATTAACTTAATTCCACTAACAGAAGTTTATCAAAAGGCTCAACACTTCCTACTTGGAATTATGAAAATGATACCTGAGATGACTCAGTGGGGATCAAGAAAAAGAAACCCAGACATTAAACTGCACAGAAGCATATAAAGGAATCTCTCAAAAAAATTACCATAGATTTAGAAGCCAGAACTGCTTCTGTAGTTCTACTGAGATAGGATAGCTTCATGAAAGAGTAGGAGCATTTTTCAAATCAAATAAATCCATACCACCTTAACCACAAAAAAGTCTGGATAAACCAAAATAAAGATTAATATCTATGAAGATGTCTAAGATTAAGCTATACAAGCACAAAGGACAGCAACTAAAAATCAATCATCACCCTATATTAAAAATAAACAAAATCAAAACAAAAGGGGTAGTTTGAAAGAAGGTTTGCTCTATTTTATTCTTTAATATGCAGGAACATCTTAAAAGAGTAATTTAAGTACATACATTCTATGAACACACGCATATGAGCACAAAGTTGACTACCTCAGACAAAAATGCAAGCAAGTTTGATAATAAGTTGCTACTATAGGTTTAGTTCAGGAAATGTGAATATTGATCTTGATTGCCATAGTAATGAACACTGTATTAAGACAGCTGCTTTTAACAGTCTCAAGTATCAGAATCAGGACCCAGTACAAATTGCTGGTTGTCATGATACCTACTGAGCAGCAAAATTTTCTTAAGATTACTTTCATTTACCTCCACTTGTCACAATGGAAAGAAGGTTTCCATCATCATATATATTAACAGAATAATTCAACATCTCAGATGTTCCAAAAGATCCATATTCCTGAGCCTCCTTGTAGGTTCTCAACACTGTACAGCCAGTTAAGTCACCAGTCTCACTTGTATCTATACAGGCTCTGTTGAAAAGAAACAACAAAAGGGGCAATTTTTCAGCTGTTGCAACCTTTTGGTTATCTTGCCTCCCAGCAAAGAGTACCACAAAGACTTTAAGAAGCCTGGTTCTGTGTTTATCATACTTCTTAAAGTCAGTATCTTTAAACCTGGTTGTTTACACTTAAATTTAGAAACTACAAAGATCACTAAATAAAAACTGCTATTCAAATGCTACTAAATTCAAATAAATCTGTCTTTGAAAAGCAAGCATATGGAAATTCAGGCAGTTTTTTCAAGGCAGAAATTTTACTCACACTAGCTGTTCAGTGCTGGTACACAAACATTTGAAGTCTTACCTGGTGATTTGTATGATGCAGATTTTCAGTCAAGAAAAGTGTCATATTATGTACTGAAGCTTGGGCAAAGACTGCTGTTTTTGATTGCTTTTTTACTTTTTTTTTTCCCCTTTCACCAATAGATACTCAAAGCGATTTTAATGTGCTTCAGAGGAAAATCTCTCAAGCTTACACTTTGTATCATGCTCTCTTTAATAAGACTTCATTCTACCTCACCTTCATTTGGGATCAGAACTTTTGGCATGAAACTCAAGGGATATAGCAGGATTATTTTAAAGCACTCTGTAAGGAGGGCAGATGTAAAAGTTAACAGGCTTCAATGCAAGGTATTGTTTTATGTACAGAACAAGACACTTTACACAAGTTTAGGCACTTACCTCCAGGTTTCACCGTCATTCCATACCAGACAATCATATACTGGGCCAGGATCACTATATTTTTTCTCAAAAGAATTCAACAGTTCCACTTGATTTTGAAGTTCTTCCTTTATTAGCTTATTAACCTAGAAAGGTAACAAAAATACAGTTTGACTATTTCTAAAATTATTGTAAGATAGATAGGCCTACATTCCTTTCCAATGCTATACATTTGTTCTGTTATTTCACCAAAAATGTAAGACCATCCTAGGAATCACAAACATCTAGAAGTTCAATGGTCTTCAACAATGCACTATTTATGTTCAGCCTATTATGTATAACTATTTCCAGTATCTGTAATTGTAACATTTAAAGCCCTTTTTTTAAAAAACCACATTTTTAAATTACATAGAAGTGAATGGAGGCAGTTCTGGTACTTCACTGAAATAGTACCTAGTTTAGAAAAGCAAGGATATGTTTAGAAGATTTCAATTTAGAGCACAGCAAGGCTGACAATCTCAAAAAAGAGCAGATTAAAAAGAAAATTTACAAAAAATATGCTACAAAGTTTTTGAAGTAATACCCTTTTCATATTTGACAAATAAAATAACCATCCATATACAGACTTTTTAAATTAATCAGAAGAAACACTGGTAAGTTATCTGGCAAAATAATCACAAGTACCTTTCCTTCACTCATCCAATAAAATATTTAATCCTCTCAACCAGCAATAAACTGTTGCAAACAAGAAGTTTACAGACTTACTTAGACTTGTACAAACCTGGGAGGGAGAGCTATGAGCAGCATCAAATTCTTCTTGTTTCCTACAGGCCTCTGCTAGAGCCAGTCTGTGAACAGGATCCCAGAGCTTTTCCTTGCGTTCTTTCTGTAACATAAAACGAGGTTCCGCAATATCTTGACAAATACATGTCAAAGTATGAAAACTACAAAACTAATTTGAAAATTCTGGTTTGAGACAAAATGGCTAAAAACAGTCAATACAGTACTGTAAATAAAAACACCTGCTACACAGAAAAATGAAACTGGTATCAATGATTTCTAGATTTTTTGCCTCATTGGACCACTGGACCACCTCTTGTTGTTCTGAAAAATTAAAGAAATAGATCATGTCAAAACTAAACAAAAATCAGTGAGAGAACAGCTCTCACACTCTAACTAGCAGCCTAAATGTGTTAGCAAATCACATACTACAGTTTCGTAGAAAAGCTTAATCAAGGGCAGGTAGCAATAGAGCAAGGGGTAATGGTTTTAAACTGGAAGAAGGCAGATTTAGACTAGGCATTAGGAAGAAATTCTTTGCTGTGAGGGTGGTGAGACACTGGCACAGGTTGCCCAGGAAAGTTGTGGATGCCCCCTCCCTGGAAGTGTTCAAGGCCAGGCTGGACAGGGCTTTGGGCAACCTGGTCTGGTGGGAGGTGTCCCTGCCCATGGCAGGGGGTTGGACTGGATGACCTTTAAGGTCCCTTCCAACCCAAACCATTCTGTGATTCTATGAATCAAAACAGTGAAATATGACTATACACCAGAAGCAAATCTAATCCCTTACCTGAATCCTTTCCTTAAGAGCTTTAGGATAGATATCATAGCCATTTTTTATGCCAATGTGATATTTGCCTGAAGGATTTACCCAGTTTGCTGGAATCTACAGAAAAGTACATTCAGAAATAGGTTAACCAATGGCATGCAAAAAAAAGGGAAAAATCAACACTGTGTAAGTAAGCTTAGCAGAACAGATTCGCAAATATCACCAATTTAATTTCCTGCATCCGTGACAGTAACTACTGCACTAAGTTTCAACAATATGCCATGACAATTTCAATCCAGTTTCAAAGAAATCAGTAACAACTCATGTGACACTGCCATTGAACGATTATCAGTTGCCTTCATAGACTATTTTTAAAACATACAGCACCAGCAGCGACTTTTTTGGGTAGAGGTCTAGGGAAATAATAGCACTTCAAATGAAAAGAAGCACCCTAGAACATAGGGGTATTATCACAAAAGGTCATGACAAATATCTGAATGTTTAATTTAATTTTTTTCTGTAATTTAGACTCAGTAGATCAGATCCGCTATTCCTAATAACAATAGCAAAAAGAGAGCAACAGATTTCACCCATAAAATCATGCTCTGTGCAAATCTCAGAAGTTGATAGAATGGAGAGATCCAAAGATTTTATGCCCCTATATAACCTCACCAATCTAATCAGCCAATCAAGAATATGTAACAGTAACATCAGCAGTTCTACGTAGCCAAGACCTCTACAACATCTCATCATATCCTTTCTGAAAACCCTATACCATTTCTGTTCTATTCATACTGAGAATGCAGTGAGCCAACAACTAAGTCTTTATACAGATTTTTCAGTCTATAGGACTATTTACCCCAAGCTTAACACGATTCCTCTCATAGTTTATATTAAAGTGGAAAATATTAACACTTTTAGAGATGGAACCACATCTGATATTTTTAAAGCATGTTAGCATGTTTTCTTCAGCCAGCTTCCAAAACTGTATCAGATACTGATGTGAACAAAGAGTAATTAAATTATTATCAAGCCCCCAACAAAACTCCATACACACCCCCATTCAGCTATAGAAAACATTTAACATAAAGACATATGAAAAGTAAAAGAAATGTCATATGAACAATCTGTATGCAGATGAAAAAATGCAGTATTAGTTTCAGATAAGATCTAGTTAAAAGGAAGTAAGTTCTGCAGAAACCAAAATAAGTAATGAATTTGTTATTAAACAAGAAAGAAAAAGATGACCAGTGGTGTTCCTCTGCTACTAAACACTCACCTTTAAAGTTCTTCCGGAAAGACCAGTAATTTCCCCATCCTTAGGTTCTACAATGGTACATGTAGTTACATCACCACTGCCTGTTGTATCAATTATATCAATTATCTTGGGTTTCCCATCAGTTGTAATCTGAAAGTATGAGCCCAGAAAATTTTAAAATGTAGTTGATTACCCTTTAGCATACGAACCAGGAAGCCTTGCATTTTTGTTAATAAAAATATCAACTAACTTTCTTTAGCACTCAACTTTTAACTGAAGGACATAAAATCAACTTGAAATCAGTTAAATAGTCAACATACTAAGAGCAACACGTCCATCGTCTTGGTTTATACAAATTCACTAACTTATATCTAAAAAGCATTTATAACAAGTAAAAACATCGCATCAACAAAGCACAGGAGCTTCAACTCAAAACTTAAGTCTAAATTTGCAAAAACTTTTACAAAAACTACTATTTGTGTTCACATTAATTATTGTACCGTTTCCATCCTGTAATTCTGGCCAATTTTTACAGAAATGGCTGCAAAATTCTAATAACAGTGAGCTCTAATAATGCTGAAGTACACGCAGTCACAAGTTTGAGTCTCTTAACTGAGCTTAAACCTAAAAGGAACACAAGTTAACAATCACCTATTTTTTTTTTGTTCAAGGATTCCGCTTCACGTTTTAATACATCTGAAGTATTAGAAGCCATAGCTACACACACCTAACACTGTATAAGGGGTATTTTCACCAGAGTGAGGAGAAAGAGAGTGGACTTGCTAAGAGTTTATGAGCATAAATTTAGAGCCTCCTGAAATTAAATGAAAACTAGCCCTGATGGATTTGACAGTAGTTGCAGGCAACTAAACATCAATCAGATCTGATCTACCTAAATTTCCTCTCACCTAGAGGATTTTTCTACACAATTCAGGTGTTGGTTTTTTTTTTTTTCAAACATTTAGCAAAAATATTCAATTTATCTTCTTGTAATTATATGCTTCATCTAGTGGATACTGTATCAGTTTATTCAACAAATAAACTATACTCCATATACAGTAATATATGCCTGAAGGGCAATAGCAATTCAGAGGGCTGGAGCACCTCTTGGATGAAGAAAGGAAGTTGGGGCTGTTCAGCCTAGAGAAGAGAAGGGAGTCCTTACTGCAGCATTTCAGTACTTAAAGGGGGCTTATAAGAAAGATGGTGACAGACTTTTAGTACGATCTGTTGTGATAGGACAAGGGGTAATGGTTTTAAACTAAAAGAGGGCAGATTCAGACTAAATATAAGGAAGAATTTTTTTCTATGCTAATGGTGGTAAAACACTGGAACAGGATGTCCAGAGAGGTGGCAGATGTCCCATCCCTGGAAACATTCAAAGTCAGGTTGGACAAGGCTCTGAACAACCTGAAGATGTCCCTGCACAATTGCAGAGGGGTTGGACTAGATGACCTCTAAAGGTCCTTTCCAACTCAAACCATTCTATGGTTCTATGAACTGGACATATGCACCATTACATTACATTACAGCTCCACATTAAAGACTGATTTAAAAAAAAAAAAAAAGAATAAATGAATAAATAATCTTCCCAACATCTCCTATACATTAACTGCACCGAAAGTGAAAAAATCTATTTGTTCAGAAAAGCAGCAACATTTGTTGTTTTCTAGCATTTAAATATTTGGTATTCTTGCCTTTATTCTCTATAAATAATTTTGATGCTATACATAGAATATATGGCAGACAGTTTTGCTCAGATTAAACTCTGAAACTATGAATTTGCCTGCTGGAAATTAACACCACGATCACGCTGTTTCATAAAAGTCACTCTGTAGCTGCCAAAAGAACAAGGGTCAAGCTTTTATCACACCTCAACAAATAAGGAGAAATACTTCCAAGGTCTCAAACTCTCATGGTTAAAAAAACCCAAACAAACCCAGAAAAGATCCAAACAAACAAGCAAGCAAACAAAAAACTCCAACTAAACAAAACCCAAAAAGCTCAAGGGCAAAAACCCAAACACCAAAACAACAAAAAAATAACAAGCAACCCCTCTCCCAAATAAAAACAGGTTTAAACAGCTGAAAAAAAACAACCCAAACCCAACATCCCAAATCCACAGCAAGCATAAAAAGGTCATTCATTTCCATTAACCAGAAGGCAACAAACACTGCTTTTGAAGAGGCTTGCTAAGGAAGAACTTGCTTTACAGAAACCAGTGCTGTTACTCTGTTCATTGAAATTCATGTTCAGTTAAGAAAACTGTTAAAACATCTTAACCTGGTAAAACATATACAGAACAACAGTTACACAGTGGTGAAAATTTACTTGGGAAACACAGTGCCTAGGCACTCATATCATACAATTTTCTAGTGTTCGTAATTAAGGCCTTCAAATGCCAGTCTCACTGCCAGAAAAAGTCTAAAGTTGCTTCAATAATAAAGCGACTGCAAGCCAAACCTGAGATTATCAGAATCAGACATATTTCAATATGCCTCAAATCCAAGTGAATTATTCAGTGATCAAAGCACAAGAAAACAAGAATGAAAGTGCAATCCAAGGTGACATGTTTGAAGGAGAGAAGTTATACTGCAACAGGTGGCCAGAACGCAGATTTATACCATAGCAAGCTTGGGTAGTTTTAAAAGTTGTTTCCTTGCCAGGAAGATGATGTGCAACTCCTACACTTTACGGGTCTTTGTCTCCTAGCTGAACAGCAGATCCACACATGCACGTGAGTTTGTACAACAAGAACCAACAAATCAGAGTCTTTCAGTCAGACACAAGAAACTCAGAGTTTCAGGTGCAAAGGTCCAAGGTTCAATTCCTATCGGCAGTGATCCAGACGGCTTCACAGTCATTTAGCGCAAGCAACTGATAGGGTTTCTTCTGCTGACATGAACGTTTTTTTTTGGCATACTGCCCACCAGAAGAAATGCTACAGTGGAACTCAGATTTCATCTGGGTTTTCCTTTTCAAGTCCTATAATTCTGAAGAAAATAATAATAATAATAAAAAAAATAATCAAGTGAACCTGACCGATTCCCTTGTGTGAACAGAAAAATCCTAAAGTAATGAATTTATTATAGACAGAAGGCATGTTTTAGTACCTTTTGCATTAAATTTAACAAAGAAGAATTTTTATACAATTAAAAGTATTTTATAGTGTATTTACAACAAAATCCGCAATTCTTCCTTTAATATCATGGTTTGCCTCCAGCTATTTGAAAAAATAAAACAGGCTACATGTTTATAACTGAAAATGATTTTGTTGTTTATACATTTTAGTTTGAAGTTTGAAAAACCATGTACTTTAATATTAGCTCTGACTTTGTAAAACAAATAAATTAGTAAATTGTGCACAATAAAAATAATCTATCTGCATAATCCAAGCAGCTGATCAGCACAGCAGAAGTAGAGGAGCACCAGCATCTGTGACAATTCCAAATTAAAAGGCAAAGCCAGATGCATTTGAGCATGTTTTTGCCAGACCATACAATGTTACCGATTCCAAATGAGAGCTATTGCAGCAATATGAACAAGTTCTTCAGCACTTTGGTCACGGGACAGCTGATCACCATCAAAAATAATTTTCAAGCATCATTTTTGAAAATCAGTGCTAAAAAGCAAGACAAACCAAACTAGCTGCTACTGCTAAAAGGTTGTTTCTGAAAAGCACAAAGTATTTTAGTGAATAATAATTCCAACAAGCACTTCACAAAACAAGCAAAATTGCAAGTAGCAACTGATTTATCTACTGTGAAATACAACAAGGAGTAACAACAGCAACAAGGAAAGGACAGGGTGCGGTTGAACAAAGACTATACATACACAACCACAATGCTCCATTAAACATACCTTATCTGCCCACCTAAAATTTCATCAGGTACTGTACTTTAATGAGGTGTTACAAGCTGTGACTGGCAGATAACAATATGAAATCGATTCTACCAAGAAGGCTGAGAGAGGAAAAAACTAGCGTGAAAGCAGCAAACTGAACTTTACAGTTGGCATCAACAGGTGGAGTGCAAAGCAATGGAAGACAAGGTGAAAAGAGGACCCTAGAGGGCACTGGCTACAAGAGAGTCAGAAAGGAAAGGAAAATAAGTACACATTAGGTTAACATTTTGTGTGGTAAAGCTAGCCAACCAATAGAAAAATGAGATCAATGTAAGAAGGTTTGTTAAGCCCAGTAACTGCTCCTTCTATAACAAGAAGTGTCCGGGCAAGAATATAAACTTCCCTGTTACACTCTGTCCCCAATTCTTCTTGTCTCTCTGCAAGTGACTGCATGACATACATTTATGGTATCAGTGTTTACAAACCAAAGTATAACATCAACCAGCAAAGGAACCCTACCCAGGAATGAGACACCAGGGAGTAACAAAGCATGAACTGTTTTGTTTTGACTAAAAACCTCCCTATATTCAAAACAAGGCAGCTCATTTTGGTCTGTAATCATTACTGACATTAACTTGAACTCAAAGTTGTAATATCTATTAACGTTGCCACATATAACGCCTCCTCATCCCTCTAAGCAACTGACTCAGTTCTCATAGTTCTAACTCGGTGCCAGGCTAAGAACTGACAATAAAAAAGAAGCAGCAGCGAAGACAGGGACACAGAAAAAAAAAAAGTTGTCCCAAGGTCAGGAATTACTCTTCACAGTACAGCTACACTGTCTTGCTCTCTGTGTCCAGGACACTGTCTTATTCCATGGGGACAAAATGTAAACTGCCCAATACTCCACAAAGGACATCCTTCTTCTGAAAAAAAAAATCTGACAAGGCTATTCTACAGACTGTGCACTGCCTACACCTCCTTTGTAATTCCCTGTTCTCTGAGCAATAAGCCTCCCTATTCTGAAGTTTAGCAAGTAGCCCAAGTCAGGTGTATTAAGCAGGCAGTGTGGAAGGAGCACACAGCTTCTTTACACGTTTCCCCAACATCCCAGCAAATTTATTTTCACCCATTGCAACATGAATTTCCCCCCCTTGCCCTGCCCCAAAGTTCTCTACAAATCTTTTACTTCAGTCCCTGAAATTTTAACCTCCACATAAATAAAATAGGTTGAAAAAAACTGGTATGGTCAACACTGAGATCATGAGGGTTCATAAGTATCCCTTATGAGCCTTGGGTGATCTATGGCAGAACAAAGCTTCCCTGTACTGCCCATAAACTCATGATTTTATGTTTTGGTTGACCAATTCTTTTTTATAACTTCTGGAGATTTAAGTTTTTTGCTTTCATATGTCAAACTTCAAAATTATGCACATGGCATTTATATTCACGTCTTCCTAATTGTTTTTTACTACTTTCTGGTTTGCCAATGCTGTGGTAATACCTTGCTTGCTTTTTAGCTAGCTTTCCTTAGGCTGCCTAATTACTATTCCACTTACCCACAACTTTTTGCCAAAAGCATCAGCTTTGTTCTAGCTTAAATCAATCACAGTTGCAGCTGCCCAGTCCCTCCTTCCACCCTATCTGTCCTCTTCACTTATGTGAACCTCGTAAGGAGTCATTTCAGACTACTGAACTAAAAATCTGCCAGGGTTAGGTCCCTGAACTACGTCACATAGAAGTAAAAATCTGTGTCTAAGAAAGAGTAGAAACCAACGTAAGTCCTGCTTAGTTAAAAAAAAGAAAAGGATGCAGTATCCAGGTGAGTTGCATACAGCTTGCTCTGAATCATTTCTGAAGGCTTCCTTTGCCACATCTGAGAAAAAATACACTGACGAGAAATTGGAAGCAGTTGTGACATAAAAGGCCAAATAGAAACACACACGATAAAGAAATGTTAAGAGGCAAGAGTTAAAAGAAATAAGGACGTGCTGAGAAATGCCAAAATTAAAATCACATACAGAGACCCTTACAAAACTGAGATCAAGATCATAAAGGCAATCACTGTGCAATCTGAGCTCCAAAGCTAGCAGATCCAAAAAAAGCTGGCAGAACCAAATTTTATGCAGATTGTTATTGCAAAACAACAGCACAAAAAATACCTTGAGAAAGAGAGGTATGCAAATTTTGCCAGAAATACAATTTTCATGTAAAAGACCTAGATGGCTGTTTGTAGCCTCCAGCTACCTACTGTTGCAGTAACACTAAGGCTTAACAAAAATACAAAGTACTCTTTCATAATGAGCTCTACGTGAAAAAAGACAGCCAAAGAGATTTAAGTACCACAAAATGCCAGTGAATGGCTTAAAAGAAGGATCCTTACACAAACACCTCAAGTGACCGGTGCGGAGCCCCTGCCTACAGCATTCCCCCACCCTCCCGTACCAGAGCCCAGGCTAACGTAAATGAACGCTTAGCGGGAACAGTAAAGCAAACAAACAAACAACGACAAGTCCCCAGGACAGCCCTTCAGGGGCCTCGGGCCGCTCGGGGGCCATGGCCGCCCCTAGATGAACGCCCCGGCCCCGCACTCGTCCGTGTTCCCCCAGGAGCGCGG
>NW_010178278.1:0-8917 GCF_000695765.1 Mesitornis unicolor | reverse complement strand
ACTTTGAAAAGGCATGCAAGAGAGGCCCTGTCCAAGTTCAGGAGTGGGGTGTGATCTATAAAGTTAATTCTTCATTGAATTTTATGAAGCAATACAGTAATAGCATAAAGATCATGACTGGGGATGCTGTTATGGGTAATACCATCATTTAAATGGAGTCTCCTATTGAATCTTTATAATTGATCAATAACAAACCATGCTCCTAGAAATCTATGCTGATCAACAGCACTCATCATTAACGTACATGGTACATTTTGATGACTGTTACTAAACTAATTGTGCAGTATTATGATTAGCACAGTTAGATTAGTTCCACAGGCAGGAAAGACATTAATGGCAAGAGGAGCTAATGGAGGAGTTCATTGCTGTGTTACGCCCAGGCGTGATTGCCATTTAAAAGGGAATGGATGGAACAGGCATTACAATACCTCAGAATAATCAGACTGGGTTTTTAATATTCTTGTAGTAGAAAAAAAAGAGAACATTTTAAGATCTGTTGTAACTGCCTAATTATTATTATTTTTAAAGTAAAACAAATGCTTGAGCCATCACAAACTTACTTGGGGAGATTTAAGGCTTGATTCTACTTTCATTTACAGTAGGACCAAATGACTGTAACTTCCCTGATTGTGGTTAAATTGCTCCTGAATCATAAGACTAAATGACATAAGTGAGATTAGTCTCAGGACCACTGCTGTACTTAGATTTTCTACCAAAACAAAAGTACAAACCATTTCAGATATTGTCAGAAGATCTGTTCCCACTCACTCAGAAAGTTTGAAATCTGACCTATATAAGAAAGTAGACAAAGTAGAATTGTAGAAATAGTACAACTATTTTGCCAAACATTTTCCCTATAACTTTGAAGACAAAAGCAATTTTAAGTGAATGATTATGAGTCCAGCAAACATCCTTGTTTACACAATACATTTCCATCTACCTTTCCTGTCATAGTAATTCTGAGTTATTCTTAATGACTTAAAAGATATTGTAATAAATAAAACCTAAACTTTAGATACCTAAAAAAATAGAAGATATTAAGAATAAATAAAAAAACCCAACAACTGACAAACAATATTTCACAGCATTAAATAGGCCTCAGGAGTCCACATGTAAAGGGCCCTAAAGCAGTATTAAAAAGCCCTCATAAAAATTATGAAATCAAATATATACCTGTTAAACAAAAACATCCTAACAATGTAAAACTGAAACAAATTATAAGTAAAGAAAACTAGGTCATAGTTCACTATATTGTGAAACTTAATACTTTAAGAGGAAAGGAGAGGAAAGGAAAGGAAAGGAAAGGAAAGGAAAGGAAAGGAAAGGAAAGGAACTTATTTTTAGCTTATTGCTTATTCTATCTTTTTTCAAGATCTTGTGAAGACTGAGAATGTAGGTTACACCCTTGTAAATATTAGGCAATCAACATTTCAA
Organism: Mesitornis unicolor; assembly: GCF_000695765.1. Classification (NCBI taxonomy): domain Eukaryota; kingdom Metazoa; phylum Chordata; class Aves; order Mesitornithiformes; family Mesitornithidae; genus Mesitornis; species Mesitornis unicolor. The sequence goes on along the minus strand of NW_010178278.1, from coordinate 7,483 downwards.
ATCCCATTTTCTGTCATCATCAATAGGTTAATTTTATTACCAGAGTGCCCCTCCCCACAGCCCCCCAAAAGTTATTGGCAATTGACTATTTTCAATAAATCTTACCTCAATATCCATTCTCACTACAACCTTAAATAACATTATTAATTTATCTTACAAGTCTACTAAAAAAATTGCCTTCACCTGAAAAATTTTTCTTTGCATTTTCCTGTAAATGAAAACTTTTTTAAAAAATCTATTAAAAGTTCATGCAACACCAACAAAAAAAAGGTTTCTGTACATTTGAACCCATTTTTACTCTTAAATTAAACAAATTAAAAAAAAAGGTAAGACAAAGGAATGCTGAATACTGTACAGACTTGCAGGTAACTTTTTTTCATCATCCTGAATGTTTCATTAAGTTTTGCAACTCTGATACTGGGCACCACTTCAATCTTGTTTCCACAGTACAAAAGAAGCTTTTAAAAAAAAAGCTCATCTTGCCTTGTTGAGCTGTCCTGGTACATCAATTAATTGTTCACAGAACTAACATACATAATTCATAGCATCAAGCCATTTGACTAGTCAGATAGGTTTCTAGTACCACACATGCACACTCACACTTCTTTACTGGTGTACCTATGATCCTACACAGATGTTTTATAAATTTGCTGTTTCAAGATTAAAAAATAAGCGCATCAAGTTTCTTTGTACATTCAAGTCACTTTCTAAGGCAAATTGTCTTCTGTATGTACTTCCAACTGCTTTGGTATTTTGCTTCAGTTAACTGACAGTGGACATGGGAGTTTAAGCACATGGACTGGTCAGTTCTGACTGGAGTGAGTGGATTTTTACTGGAAGCATGCCTTAGAACAACAATTCTGTATGTTGAAAGAAAGATTTTAGAATTCTGAATGATGTTCAGGCTACATGCATATTTGGCCTACAATTGTTATTTTATGTCAGTATGCAGAGTTCAAATTAAAGTGGAAAACTGCTAATGAGCATTTAGGTTGTACAACCCTTCCAAGCCACATTCTGCTGTTTATTTTACAGCTAACTTAATTCTGTAAAGTATGGACCTCCTTTGCGATAGCTCAGACTGATACAAATTTAAAACCTCCTTTTCATGTGAGTGCATAAACAAACTGCCGTAAGTGACACAGCTATTGCCATGAGAGTACTAGAGATCTAATTGTTTATTACTTTCTCCTCCTATCCCTGTCTTTCTTTGTGTTTATCTAGAGGGCAAATGCCTCAACCTGGCAGAAGTCATTAGGGATTGCTAGTACATGGTATCCAAACATTCAGCATGGATGAAACTGGATCTGTATTTTTGTAGTAATTTGAACCTTACTATAGGAATCCTGTTATTTCCCTTAGCAATCAGCAAAGACTGAAAAATATTAGTAACTTGCATCACCATGATACAGTATAGCATTTTGCAGGTATACAGCTCAGCAGTTGAAATAGATGGGTTGAATTTTTAGAAGAGGTGTTTTCAAACTGAATAATTTTTGGAAACAAAGTTAAATCTTGTGGTGCATGGTCTTGTTCTTACAGTTCAATCTTGCATGCGGGAAAAGATTCATCTTGCATAACAACAGTGCTGCTGCTTGCCAAAACCATGATGTTGAGGTCCTGCTGCTGCTCATGGGTCTCTTGGTACCATTCCCTCATCACTTCTGAGTCATGGGTTGGGATTAAGGTCACCTGCAACACAAAAAAGGAGAACTCCTGAGGAATGGACAACAGCAACAACTGATAAGAAAATGTCTTTGTATAAAGTCCTGGCCAACAAGTATGATTCCCTTTTGGAAAGAATGGATCTTTATAAAATAAATACTTAAATAAATGGATGGATAAAAGGAAATAAACAAACATGTTGATAAGATAAAATGACTGTAAAGAAGCAGTTTATCAAAATAAAACCTTGGTAGAAGTCCGTAGTCTGCACCAATAGCTCTTCAGATTATAGCCAAATATTTTGTTTACATATTTATCATGTTGGAAAGGAACATGAAGTTTCCAAGTGTATGTGATTACCATATAAACCATGAAATATTCGCTTTCCTACTTACAAACATCCTCCCCCTCTAATTTTTCTCCTCCTCTCCTCTACTCTGCCCTGGTGAGACCGCATTTGGAATATTGTGTCCAGTTCTGGGCCCCTCAGTTCAAGAAGGACAGGGAACTGCTTGAAAGAGTCCAGCGCAGAGCCACAAAGATGACTGAGGGAGCGGAGCATCTCCCTTATGAGAGGTGGCTCAGGGAGCTGGGTCTCTTTAGCTTGGAGAAGAGGAGACTGAGGGGTGACCTCATTAATGCTTATAAATTTGTAAAGGGCGAATGTCAGGAGGATGGAGCCAGTAATGTCCAATGATAGGACAAGGGGCAATGGGTGCAAGTTGGAGCATAGGAGGTAAACATGTAAACATAAGGAAAAACTTTTTCCCTGTGAGGGTGACAGAGCACTGGAACAGGCTGCCCAGAGAGGCTGGGGGGGGTCGGAGACATTCAAAACCTGCCTGGATGCGTTCCTGTGTGACCTACTTTAGGTGATCTTGCTCTGGCAGGGGGGGTTGGACTGGATGAGCTTTCGAGGTCCCTTCTAACTCCTAACATTCTGTTATTCTGTGATACAAACTGCAAGGTTTTCAAACTTGGATCATATATGGTATAGCAAGAGGATGAAATGGACACATGGCCCTGTAAACCATTTCCCAACTGTTTTATTCTCCAGAGACAGGTTAGAAGGGCTAGAAATGGGGGAGCAGCTGAGTATGGAGCAGCTCTGGCTTCCTGTAGTTGCTTTCCAGAGAAGATTAAATTTCCAGGTAGAAATACTAGTGAAGAGCCTACCTGCATGTTATTCTCCCACTGGGCCTTGCCCTCCAGCAGGGAGTCCAGAACAGTCCTGCTTGGCTCCTCAGCTGCAGAATCGTTCCCACTCACCACATAGTAGGATGACCGTACCCTCTTGAAAAACTCGACATCGACATTCTTCTTATTGCTGTGGTTGGGAATGTACACCAGATCCAAATACACTGGAGGTCCTGGCGGCACTGCTATAGATTTTACTGACTTACTATTCCCAGGTTCTTTGGAAATCAAACAACAAAAGAATATATCACAGTCTTGTTAAAAACATGCATTTATTAATTACCATCATAACCACTGAGATTACATTCTTAAAATTGCTGCTGTTGGTTAAACATTACATAGCTACAATTGTATGTACTTGTTCCCTGAAACAATTATGACATTACTCTCCTACATCTAATGACATATTCCAGCTTTGTCGTATGCCAATTACAATTGTACTGGGAGGAAAAAAAGGAATAAAAGTAACTAACTATATAATACAATAAAAACTCAGTGCCACATAACCAACACTTGACTGAACCTTTCCCAGTAATATACTACTATTATCCAACAATTACTACACAGGGGTGTGTTTACTGAACTACCATTCTATAAATGGTATTATTTTCCAAGTTAAGAAGTACAGCTTTTCAAAAGTCTCAGGTATGCATGATTATAAAAGTTAGGGTCACACAGAAGTGGAGAAGACGTGGATGCAGGTGCATCAGGAAGTTATTACATGTGAGCAGAAAGAGGGGCAGAGGAACTTGGGAGAATAGAGAAACTTCCTACAGCAATTACTTCAGGAAACTGAGAACAAGTGTTTGTTTGTCTGCTGGATACTTATTTGGATACACAAACTAGCCAGTTACCACAAAAAGTAGAGGGAAGTATGTTTTTGCTGATAAACATAGTGTAGTATCTGTTCTAAGAAGAGGTTCAGTCAAAAGGAAGTTCAAATTTTAAACACTCACATTAAAAATGCTACCAAAAAAAGCTGCTTTTGCTACACACTGGATCACAGTGTGAACTGACAATCAGGATTCAACCAGTAATTGTATCCATATGATCATAATTTTTGTTTTATTTGCCTTCTCATGATGTTACAGAGGATGAAGTTTGGTAAACTAAATTATCTGAGCCATACACTCTATTTAGGATCACATATTGTAAAGCCAGGAAAGTCCAATACAATTATCTAGTGTGACCTGCCATTCATCATAGGGCAATATGCCAAATAAGCATCATAATATGATAAGATCTCCTGAATTAGAGAGTTTTTAATTAATTTTAACTAATTTATTGGGTATGTTACAAAATCTTTTATCATCTTTTATAATAAAAAATCTGTGATACATCTTTCCGAATTGTGGATACCAACATTGGATAAAATATTAGACATTACATTTTACACTTAAATGTTATTATCAAATAGACCCTTGTCTTCAGCTTTACCATATACCTGAGAAGTATGCTTCAAGGAAGAAGAATATAATATAAAGCTAAAGTGTTGGAGAAATGTATAGCATAAGGAACTGCACTGCTGCTTTGAAAAGCATCTACTAACAGAGACATGCAAATGATGGTGTAAAAAAGGAACAGTGGACCAGTTAAAATGGGGAAGCTACAGATAGCTGAATGCTGGTTTGCTTGTACAGAATCCTAGACTTGCTCCTCATAAAAAACCTTTCAATAGAACAGTCCTGACAACAGAAAATCAAAGTATCCCCAAAACTTAAGATCTGCCATTAGCACAATGCCTCCTTCAGTAATCTAATTAATATTTTATTACTACTTAGAATACACAAAAGTCATTAAAATTATATTAATTTTCTGTATGTTTAGTCATCACTGATGGCATAAGACTTTAACTGGATTATGTGACATACAAGCTCAGCTCACTGAAAGTGCTCTTACTACTGCTATATTTTTTAAAAAATACTCTTTTTAAAATTAATCCAGCAAAGTAATAAAAGTATCCAATGTCTGATAGTACCTTTTCCTCTCACAATATTAAATTGTATTATTTTATATTAAGTGCATTATGTCTATATGATTCTTACAATGAATAAAGTGGTTCACTTCATTACTGATTTCACTTCACCTACAAAAGTGGTACTTTTAATTCTATTAGTTGATTAACAATTCAGAAAGCTAGTATTAATTTCTTTATATTTCATGTACTCTGTCTAATTCTTTACATCTGAGCATCAAGTTTCTCAGATTGCAAAAGTTAATTCAGTTAATTTCATTCATTTAAATGTGGCTTTAACACACAAGATTTATATTTAAAACATGGACTTTTTTGGGGGGTTTGCTACAAACCACATTCTCAGCTGATATTAAGGCAATGTAACTTCACTGCAACAACTAAGAAAATCTTAACATTAGGGAACTCCTATCTGTGTTTACCTGTGGTTGCAGTCTTTGCTGACTTGGACGTTGTTGTATTTGCTGCATTCTTGGTGTCCTTAACTTTGTCTTCCACTCGAGACTTTACTTCTGGATTAGAGATATTTTTGGTTCCTTTCTCCACAGACTCCTTCTTTTTTGGAGAAGCTGTTTTGGAAATTTTGTCTAAAGATTCTTTTACAGTTGGTTTTGGTGAAGGCACTTGTTTTGATTTACCATCACTTTTTTTAACAGGAGAAGACAACTTGGTCTTAGTACTCTGCTTTTTTGCCTTTGTCTTTTCTTTGAGGTCCTTCCTCAAAGGTTTACCCGAATACTGGTCAGTGGGCAAAGTCTCTGGATCAACCATGGAGACATCAGGGTGCCTAGGGGAAGGGCTGTGATCCTGCATTGGGACAGGTGGTGGGTCAATTTGTTTGTATGTAATGGTCTTTTCCGTAGGAATTGTTTCTGACTCATCTTCCGAGTCAATGTTAGCATCTGCAGTGATGGAAGGGCATTCCTCAGTCTCGGGGGGAACATCTGAATCGGTTTGAGATGGGGCAGACTCACTCATGGATGTGGGAGGGGTTTCATCACACTGTCGCCCTTGTTGCTTTACCCCAGAAGGTGGCTGGGCTCCCCCAGATTGAGTTAATGGCTTCTCTTGATGTTGAGGCTGTTCTTCACTTGCAAACCACTCAAGGAGATTTGGGTTGATAAATGATGGTGAAAGTTCAGTTTTAGGATATTTATATTCACTGGAGGACATAAGGCATAAGTCAACATCTTGACGGGATTCTGCTAATGATTTTCCTGGAGTAAAATGTGCACTTGCTTCATAGGAATAGCTGGTAGCTTCGAATGACCTGGTGATTTTCCCATTTGTCTCAAATGAGTAATCTGTGGCTTCAGGTGAGCTGGTGGCTTTCCCTGTTGTCTCATAGGAGTAATCCATAGTATTGGGTGATATGGTAGATTTCCTAGTTCTCTCATAGGAATAATCTGTGGCCTGAGGTGATCTAGATTTTGCAACTGCCTCACAGGAGTAGCTAACATCCTCTGGTGATCTAGTAGTTTTCTCGGTGGCCTTGTAAGAATAACTAAGTTCTTCTGGTGACTTGCTGCTTTTCTCTGAATCTTCTTTTTCTGGGCTGATTAAAGGTTCTGGACTGTGCTTTGTTAGGGGTTCCTGGTAACCAAATGCTTTGATAGAAGACACTTGCAGCGACAATGAAGATATGTAACTAGCTGACACTGCTGCTGTGACTGCAGGAGGTGAATCTGAAAAACTAGGAGAGTAGACAGGAGAAGATTCTCTTGGAGTTAATAGAGAGAGATCAGACTTTGGTGACAGCTTTTCTCCTAGGCTCTGCATCTTTTCTGAAGTAAAAGAAGAATGTAATGACATATCTCTGGGTGGAACAGCACCTGAAAAAGTTTCTTCTGGCAGTGGTGAAGTTAACTGGGAAGGTGTATGAGCTGATGAAGTTGAGGATGAAGCTTCAATTTGAGAAACTGAAATAACTTCTGAAATATCCTTCTCCTGAAAGTAAGATGACTGCTCCACAGGGGAAATCTTCTGTGCAAAAATAGGCTCCTGTATATCTGAAGGGCTATAATCTACTTCTGTTGGCCCATTTTCAGATATATGGTGTATACTAGTGCCTACAGTAGGATAGTCTGGAGATTGCCTACTAAAACCCATTGCTAAAGACTGCTCAGGGGACTCCTGACCAAATTCTACTGACATAATTGACTGCTCAGGAGATCTGTGATTGTGCACTGGAGTTCTTGATTTTGCAGTTTTTTGCAGTGAGAAATCTGGTGGAGAAATTGACATGGGCCTTGGGCACTCTTCCTTAGATGGAGACATGTCTGTTTCCTGAAACATTGTTGGTGTTTGTACAATTGACACTGAAAGGGAATCATCAACTTCAGTAGAGTGGGGGGATCCAACCTCAGCATGCAAAGAAGGAGATACATCATCAGTAGTTGGTTCTGGAAAAAAAAGTGGCGGTAGAGACAGAAGCCACTCCTTCTATATGGGAATAGGTGTCTTCTGCTACAACCTCATCTACTGGAGTTGCAGACTTGTCAGAAACAGTGCCTTCAGAAATTGACATTTTTGTGTCTTCTTTTAAAGAACCGAACTGACCGATATCTATTTGAGTAGGTGAGAGATCTTCTGCTAACTTTCGCTCATCCAAGACCAGAGAAGACTGGGAGCTGCTGGGTTCTGTATCCT
>NW_010178277.1:0-678 GCF_000695765.1 Mesitornis unicolor | reverse complement strand
GACTTTTCACAAGGGATGGAGTGATGGGACAAGCGAGAATGGTTTTAAACTGGAAGAGAGCAGATTTAGACTGGGTACTAGGAAAAATCCTTCCCTTTCTGTAACTCTGTGATGTATTTACAGGCTGTCCTATGTAGATAGCTCAAAGCATGGCCAGTGCCCTTTCATTGTGCTGGCTATGGGGGACAAATGATTCATGACTCAAAGGTTTTCTCGCTACGTAGTTCCCTGTTTCTGGTTTTTGTCTGTTAAAATCTGCACACAGGTCATTTTGAATTGTCTACGAGAATTCTTCCGTCATCTTCAGAAGTTGCCTTTGGCTCTGAAGTGGCTCTGAACTGTAGCAATGAGATGGTATCTGCTGACCTGTGTGCAAGGGCCCTGTAGTGCATTCCTCAGAACAGGAATTTCCCTTGGATAGCTCAGCTCCGTGGCCCTGGAGGAGAGGAAGAAGAAGCTGCAGGGACATCTGCTGCAAAATGCTACAGCAGGGTCATGCTAAGCAGAGTTTGCACTCACTGGTCCTCAGTGCTGGCTGAGAAGACCTCTGGATGAGTTGGAGGTCAACGGCCAAGAAAGCCCAATGGAAGATTTCACTCCTAGCATTCTTCATTGCTGGCATGTGCACTGTAAGGCCTTTAGTGTCTTGCACCTCAAATCCTGGGGTCAGTTTTGGGC
>NW_010178276.1:7273-7535 GCF_000695765.1 Mesitornis unicolor | reverse complement strand
GCCTACAGGCATGGGTTGGCCATGAGATGGCTATAGGGTTGGTCATGGCTATAGGATGGACCGTGGCCAGGGCCATGGGGTGGATGTAGAGTTGGCCATGGTCATGGGTTGGCCATGAGATTGCTATTGGGTTGGCCATGAGATGGCTATAGGGTTGGTCATGGCTATAGGATGGACCGTGGCCAGGGCCATGGGGTGGATGTAGAGTTGGCCATGGTCATGGGTTGGCCCTGAGATGGCTATAGGGGTGGCCATGAGAGGG
>NW_010178276.1:6385-7087 GCF_000695765.1 Mesitornis unicolor | reverse complement strand
TAGTTAGAGGGTTGGCCATGGCCATGGGGTTGGCATGGCATTGGCCACAGTGATGGGGTGGCCATGGGGTGGGTATAGAGGGTGCTGTTGGGTGCTGGTGGGTGCTGATTGGTGGTGTTGGGTGCTGGTGGGTGCTGGAGGGTCCCTGCTCACCTGAGCAGCTCCTTCTCCTTGAGCTCCAGCTGCAGCATGAGGGCGCTGAGCTCCATGTAGAGGGCTCGTAGTTCTCCCGAATATCCAGGGCGTGCCTGGCACCCACGGCACAACCGACATCAGCACACGCACCCCACTGCACCCCATGGCACCCTATAGCACCCAGCTCCCACCACTCACAAGGACACGCACCCTGTACCCTGGCACGCCCTGATACCCCCTGCCCCTGGTCCCTGAAGCCACCATGGCTATGCCACCTCCTGTCCCCAGTGCCCCCAGTGTCCCCATGCCCCGCAGCCGGGCCCCACCGGAGCTCCTCGCGCCGGCGGTTGAAGCTCCAGCCGGTGCAGACACGTCCCCTCCGACTTGATCTTCTCAAAGTGCAGCTTCACCTCCTCCCGCCACTCCGCCTGTGGCACAGGGCAGGGGCTACCACGGGCACTGGGCACCCTGGGCATTGGCTACCATGGGCATTGGCATTTGCCACCATGGGCACTGGGCATTGGCTACCCCCGGCACTTGCTACAACGGGGCCCGGGCGACCCCCGC
>NW_010178276.1:1125-6081 GCF_000695765.1 Mesitornis unicolor | reverse complement strand
GGCCCCCAGCCACTCTGGGCACTGGCTACCCTGGACACTGGCTACCCCAGTCACCCTGGTGCTGGGGGACCCTTGGGTGCTGGGTACCTGGGATTTGAAGTAGGTGTCCTGCAGTGTTTGGGGGTCCCAGGTGTTGGGAACTGGGGTGTCTCTGGGTGCTGGGGTCCTGGGTGCTGGGTATTGGGGGGGTCTCAGGTGTGGGGGTTCCAGATGCCGGGGTCCAGGGTGCAGGTACCTGGGATTTGAAGTAGGTCTCCTGGGGGGTGGAGAGGACGTCGGCAGAGGCGATGTCGAGGTGCAGCAGGATCTGGCGGAAGGACGGCCTGTTCCGGGGCTTGCTGTTCCTGAAGGGGGACACAGATGGGTGCTGGAAGGGTGCTGAGGCTTTTTTGGGTCCCCATAACCAGGGATCCCCCTTGCCAATGGCAGGTCCCTCATGGTGGTCCCTACAGTGGGGTGCCCATGGTGGGTTCCTTATGGGATGAATCTACCATGGCATGGGTGCCCGTGAAATGTTCCCAGGTGGGGTGTCCCCATGGTGGGGGTCTCTCCATGGTGTGATGTCCTCATGGTTGGGTGTCCCTATGTTTGAGTGTCCTCATGGTGTGATGTCCCCTTTTTTTTTCCCTACAGTGGGGTGCCCATGGTTGGTTCCTTATGGGATGAATCTACCATGGCATGGGTGCCCGTGAAATGTTCCCAGGTGGGGTGTCCCCATGGTGTGATGTCCCCATGGTGGGATGTCCCCATGGTGTGATGTCCCCATGGTTGGGTGTCCCCATGGTTGGGTGTCCCCATGGTGTGATATCCCCATGGTGTGATGTCCCCATGATGTGATGTCCCCATGGCGCACTCACCAGCACTGGCGCAGCAGCACCTTGAAGCCATCGGGGCAGCTGGAGGGGACGGGCAGGTGGAGGCTGTTGCTGCCCACCCCCCAGATGATGGCAGAGGAGTCCACGTCCTTGTAGGGGATCTCGCCCGTCAGCAGCTCCCACAGCACCACCCCGAAGGACCTGTGGACACCAGCACCCATGGGCTCCAGCACCCAAGGCCAGGCACCCCCAGTGTCCTCGCGCTGTCCCCAATGTCCCCGAGGTCCCTGTGTCCTCACCAGATGTCCACCTTCTCGGAGACGGGCTCGTTGCGGATGACCTCGGGCGCCATCCAGGCCACGGTGCCGGCGAAGGACATCTTGGTGCTCTTGTCAATGAGCTCCTTGGAGGTGCCGAAGTCCGAGATCTTCACCACGTCGTCATAGGTGATGAGCATGCTGGGGGGCACCCGCTCAGCACCACGCCAATGACACGCCAATGACACGGCCACGGAACCGCCACGGGCATGCAACTGCTACGAGCATCGTTGGGTCATGGGCATGCCACCACCATGGGCACGCCACTACCGTGGGCACAACACCATCATGGGCACACCACCACCACGGGCATGGCACCACCAAGGGCACAGCACCATCATGGGCATGGCATCATCACGGGCACACCACCATCACGGGCACGGCACCACCAAAGGCACAGCACCATCATGGGCATGGCATCATCACGGGCACAGCACCATCATGGGCATGGCATCACCATGGACGTGGCATCATCATGGGCACAACACCACCACGGGCATGGCATCATCATGGGCACAGCACCATCATGGGCATGGCATCATCACGGGCACAGCACCATCACGGGCACGGCACCACCAAAGGCACAGCACCATCATGGGCATGGCATCATCACGGGCACAGCACCATCATGGGCATGGCATCACCATGGACGTGGCATCATCATGGGCACAACACCACCACGGGCATGGCATCATCATGGGCACAGCACCACCACGGGCATGGCATCATCATGGGCACAGCACCATCATGGGCATGGCATCATCACGGGCACAACACCATCACGGGCACGGCACCACCAAAGGCACAGCACCATCATGGGCATGGCATCATCACGGGCACAGCACCATCATGGGCATGGCATCATCATGGCCATGGCATCATCATGGACATAGCACCATCGTGGACATGGCATCACCATGGGCACAACACCATCATGAACATGACACCACAGTGGACATGGCATCACCATGGATGTGGCACCACCATGCGCATGGCACCATCATGGGCATGGCATTGTCATGGACAATGGCACCACCATGGACATGGCACCATCATGGGCATGGCATCACCATGGGCATGGCACCATCATGAACATGGCATCACCATGGATGTGGCATCATCATGGGCACAACACCATCATGGGCAAGGCACCATCATGGGCAGGGCATCAGCATGGACATGGCACCACCATGGGCACGGCACCATCATGGACGTGGCATCATCATGGATGTGGCATCATCATGGGCATGCCACCACCATGGATATTGCTCCATGCCAGCACCATCATGGACATGGCATCACCATGGGCACCAGCACGAGCATGGCATCACCATGGGCATGCAACCGCCATGGGCACTGTCCTATTGTGGACACACCATCACCATGGGTACACAACCATCACGGACATGGCCCCAAAATGGACATGGCACCACCGTGGACGTGGCACCACCATGAGCATGGTCCTATTGTGGGCACCCCACCACCACCGTGGACATGCAACAGTCTCCCCCATGCAGCCACCAAGGACAAGGCACCACCACAGGCACAGCCCCCATCATGCAACCTCCACGCGCATGCCCCCTACCACGACCACGCCGCCACCCTGGGCACCCACCCCAGCACCCATGGGTGCTCCCTGAGCCCCCGTCCCTGCTCACTTGGGCGACTTGAGGTCGCGGTGGATGATCTTGTGGAGGTGCAGGTAGTTCATGCCGCCGGCGATGCCCATGGACCAGTCCACCAGGAGGGACGGGGTGACCTTGCGCCCGGCGCGCAGCACCTCGTAGAGCTGGCCCTGGGCGCAGAACTCCATGATGATGCAGTAGCAGGGTGCCTGGGTGCACACACCCCTGTGGGCACAGCGGCACCCTCAGCACCCGCTGCACGGCCAGATGGGGCGCCCGGCAGCACCCAGGAGCACCGGGGCACCTGGTTGCACCAGGACACCCAGCTCTACTGGGGCACCCAACTCTACTGGGGCACCCAACTGTTTTGGGGTACCCAATTCTATTGCAGGACCCAACTCTATTTGGGAACCCAACTGTATTGAAGAACCCAACTCCATTGGAGCACCCAACTGTATTGGGGCACCCAACTCTATTGGAGCACCCAACTGTATTGGGGCATCCAACTCTATTAGAGCACCCAACTCTATTGGAGCACCCAACTTCTTTGGGGCACCCAACTCTATTGGAGCACCCAACTGCATTGGGGCACCCAACTCTATTGGAGCACCCAACTGCATTGGGGCACCCAACTCTATTAAAGCACCCAACTCTATTGGAGCACCCAACTCCATTGGGGCACCCAACTCTATTGGAGCACCCAACTGTACTGGGGCACCCAACTCTCTTGGAGCACCCAACTCTATTTGGGAACCCAACTGTATTGAAGAACCCAACTGCATTGGAGCACTCAACTGCATTGGGGCACCCAACTCTATTGGAACACCCAACTGTATTGGGGCACCCAACTGTATTAGAGCACCCAGCTCTATTGGGGCACCCAACTCTATTGGAGCATCCAGCTCTACTGGGGCACCCAACTCAGTGTATTGGAGCACCCAATTGTATTGGGGCACCCCACTCTATTGGGGCACCCAATTCAGTGTATTAGAGCACCAAACTGTATTGGGGCACCCAATTCTATTGAGACACCCACCTCTAGTGGGGCACCCAACTCTATAGGGTGTTCCCCATGACCATGGCGCCCCCATGGCATGCCCCTGCTTCGTGCTGTGTTCAAGCCCATGATCATGACGTGTGCATGCCCACAGCTGGCCCACAGTGTGTTCATGCCCATGCCGTGTCCATGCCATGCCATGTCCTGTGCCCACAGTGTTCTCCATGCCCCATGCCCATGACTTGCTCATGCCATGGCCTCTTCCCATGCCCATAGCATGTTCATGCCCCATGCCACGTCCATGCCCCATGCCCATGGTGTCCCCATGCCCATGCCACATCCATGTCCTGTGCCCACGGTGTTTTCCATGCCCCATGCCCATTACTTCTTCATGCCATGTCCACTTCCCATGCCCATAGCACGTCCATGCCCCATACCACGTCCATGCCCCATACCATGTCCATGCCCCATGCCCATGGTGTCCCCATGCCCATGCCACGTCCATGCCCCATACCCATGGTGTCCCCATGCCCCATATCACGTCCATGCCCCATGCCCATGGTGTCCCCATGCCCATGCCACGTCCATGCCCCATACCCATGGTGTTCTCCATGCCCATGACTTGTCCATGCTACATCCTCACTCCATGACCATGCCTCACACCACATCCATGCCCTGTGCCCACGGTGTCCTGCCCCCCACCCCACGCCCGTGCCAGTCCCAGCATCCCCCGCTCACTTGAAGGTGATGATGTTGGGGTGCTTGAGCTTGCGCAGGTGCTTGATGTCGGTCTCCTTCAGGTCCCGCACCTTCTTCACCGCCACCTCCTCGCCGTGGAAGCGGCCCAGGAAGACGGCGCCCTGCGCCCCGCTGCCCACCCACTGCAGGTCCAGGATCTCCTCGAACGGCACCTCCCAGGGGTCTGCGGGCACCCGCACCCATGGCATCCCCACACCGGCACCCCCCGGAGCACCCACACCCATGGCACCCCCACACCAGCATCTCCAGTGTGCCCACACCCGTGGCACCCACACATTGGCACCCCTGGAGCATCCCCAACTGTGGCACCCACCCCTGCACCCTCCTCTGCACCCCTTTCCCTGCCTCATTGCCACCCCATTTCCCCCAGCACCCATTTTCCTGTCCCCATAGCACCCTCCTTTGCCCCACTGCACCCTCACGGTCCCCATAGCACCCTCCTT
>NW_010178276.1:0-262 GCF_000695765.1 Mesitornis unicolor | reverse complement strand
CAACCCCCCAGCCCCCTCTCGATCCCACAGCACCCTCCCGACCCCAATAGCACCCGTTTCCCACCCACCCCCTCACCTTCCTGGGGGTGCTTGTGCTCAGCGGCGTAGGCTTTGCCGATCATGGTCCAGACGGGCTTGAGGCACCCAAAAAGCCCCTCCAGGAACCCCCCCCCGGCCTGGCACCGCAGGTGGGCGGCCTCGGCGGCCAGGGGTCCCGCGCCCTCGGGTGCCAGGTCAGGGTGCTGGCGGGGGGGCCCTCGGC
>NW_010178275.1:0-27516 GCF_000695765.1 Mesitornis unicolor | reverse complement strand
TTACACGCGAGATTCCTTCTTGGGGAAAATTCATTAATAACTATTTTCAATTTAGATGCCTATTTTCTAGCTGGATGGGCAAGGAGAGTTCATTTAAATCTTAGTTTCTGGAATATATTGTTAAAGATGAGCAAGTAGTCTGCTTAATGTTGCTTTGCAGTGTGTTAAATAACCATTTGAACATTTTTTTTCCGTCTTCTACAGGGAAAAACAACTGAAGTTAGATAAAATGAGAGCAACTCAGACGTATATTGAAGAATTTAAAAAGGAACAAGCTATCTGGAAGAGAAAGAAACAGGAAGAGATCGAAGAAGAAAATAGGAAAATTGTGGAGTTTGTCAACATGCAGCGACAAAGAGAAGAAGATTGGCTGGCTAAAGTTCGAGACACTGAGGAGAAAAAAGAGAGGCTTCAAAGCATGGTATGAAAAAATTGAAATTGTAAAAGAAATTATTGTACATTCTTGTCTTTCATGTAGAAATCCTTCCTCCTTGCATTAGGTTGCCCAAAATCTGGGAAGAGAACAACAGAAGCGTGAAGAATTGGAACAAATCCGCCAAGAGCTGTATCTGGAAGAACAAGCAGAGACAGAAAGGAAGAAGATGATGGTAAGTGGTGGCAGGTCACTGAAGTAGCACCTATGTACTGGGGAGAGGGAATATTTCACTTTCCTGGGACTTCTGCAGATGCACAGATGGATGTTTTGGTACTTGTCAGGTACCGGTTTGTTCATGTCAGTTTTGTGTGCCTGTGCATAAACTGTTAAGGGAAAATGCAAGTGGAGAGGAGTATTGCAACTTTGCCTGCAAAACATTCAGTGGAGCTGGTCTGGATGAAACTTTAATAAAAATACTAGTGTATTATGCAGAAAAACGTGTAATTTATGGAGTACTTGCAGCTATCTAAACAGACCAAATATAAAAATGTAAAGAGAAAATTAAACTGGTTTGAGTTGCTGATTTAGAGGTAAAGTAATGAAGTGAATGCAGGCAGCAGTATTTTACAGTCTTCCTCTGTCCCCTCACGTCTGGTGGTGGTGTATCAGAGCAGCGCTCCTTCAGTCTTTGGACATTTTAAGCATCACAACTGCAGTGACAGAGCAACAGCCCCCGTGCAATTCCTTCTGCCTCTGAGGGTGCTCTTCAGAGGTCACGTAGCTGCCATGGCCACGAGCTGGCAGGGGTTGTTCATGGATTGGGTTGGTTGGGGGTTTTTTTCATGCTTTGGATTTGCTAAGTCTGCAGTGTTATTTGTGACTTTGGGATGTTTTTGAGGGATTCCTTGAGCCCATTTTGGTCTGTGTCAAAAGCATAAGATCTAATTCTGACGTGGGTTTAGGTGTATTAAATGAATTTGATTTGTTTTCAGTTCTGTTCTGGCACAACGTGTCTGTTTCCAGCACTATTTCCTAATGTTCTTAGACAGGCAGTTCATATATGAACTTAGTTCTTGGAGAGAAAACTCTGTCCTTTGACTTTCCTTTGCTGTCCCTGATGTATTTCTGTTCTAATTTCAACCAGGAAGACAACTGTAGGTTTTGAATACCCATATTCCCCCCATTATGTACTTATTTATCTTGTGAAGGACAGTGCTAGTAACGTTGAAGTTGAGGTTTAAGTTATGTGGGTTAATTGTCTGCTTGCTATTTGCATGTCCACAGTGTCTTACCTTGCTACGAGTAACAAACAGAATGTAACACAGGCTGAGATACATGACACTGCTATTTTCAGAGTTGTTCAGGATGGCTCGTTCACTTCATACTAGTGGAAAAAAATTAATCTCCTTTTGGTTTGTACTTAATTTTAGGAATCTAGAGACATTTGCCAAACTGGAGAGCACTGTCAGATACAGAGTGTTTCCTCCAGTTGTTTTTGCTAGAAGGTAACAGCTACAGTGAATTTATTCCAAGATAAATCGTGTAGGTTGGCTGGTGGCTTTTAGGGCTACAAAGATGATTAAGGGAGTGGAGAACCTCCCTTATGAGGAGCGGCTGAGGGAGCTGGGTCTCTTTAGTTTGGAGAAGAGGAGACTGAGGGGAGACCTCATTCATGTTTATAAATATTTCAAGGGTGAGTGTCACGAGGATGGAGCCAGGCTCTTCTCGGTGACAAACAATGATAGGACAAGGGGTAATGGACACAAACTGGAACACAGGAGGTTCCACTTCAATTTGAGAAGAAACTTCTTCTCAGTGAGGGTGACAGAGCACTGGCCCAGGCTGCCCAGAGAGGTTGTGGAGTCTCCTTCTCTGCAGACATTCAAAACCCGCCTGGACGCCTTCCTGTGTAACCTCATCTGGGTGTTCCTGCTCCGGCAGGGGGATTGGACTGGATGAGCTTTTGAGGTCCCTTCCAATCCCTAACGTGCTGTGATTCTGTGATGATCAAAACTTTCCCAAGTATGTTCAGTAATAAAGCGTTTTACTGAATTTCCTTTATAGGCAGAAGTTGAAAAGAGAAGAAGGCAACGCCTGAACTTAAAGCAATCGTATGAAGAGCAGCTTGCTTTAAAGATGCTGCTGCGACAGGCTATGCAAGAAGAGGAGGAAGCTTTCAGACAACAGATGTTGGCCAAGCTTGCAGAGGACGACCGCATCGAACAGATGAATGCTCAGAAACGGAGAATGAAACAGCTTGAACACAACAGGGCTGTGGAAAAGCTTATTGAAGACCGTCGCAAACAGTTTATTGCAGATAAAGTAAGTTTTCACTTTTGCCTTTGGTTTGAGCCAGAGTTTCAATACGAGAACACTTCTTCATGACAAGACTTGTTACTATGGAAAGGTGACAAGGGGATTGCAGAGAAATGTCTGGGGACAAGCAGGCCCTTTTGCTTGCTGACAAGAACAAAGTCTTTTTAGAGCTAACTCTTTTTGTAGATCAGGAGGTTAGAGTCCTTGGACTCCTCTAAACCCAACACGCTTCACAAATACCTCCTCAGGAGCCTTGGGATCAGCGACACAAGTGGTGTCCAGTTCAGTGTCCCTGATGTGTGAGCAGGGGAGGTCCCAGCCTTGATTTTAGATTAGATTAAGTCTCTCAGATTATCACCTGAGGAAGAAAAGCTGTAAACTGGAAACAAGTCATGGAATCCAATACTGCAGTTTTCAGAGCTGTTTATAGGGTATGAATCACATGTGTAACGTGAACTGCAATTTCTAGTCATTAGCATGAGTCTGCACACCTGTTTCCCCTTTTAAGACGACACTAAACACTTCCGCAGTGGACTGGCCCCATGTCCTGCCCTTCAGTTGTCTGAAGGTTTTTTTCTAGTTACCAAACAGTTATTGTTTAAACAGTGCTTTGTGGGGGTTTTTTTACATACACTTTTCTATCCTTTTCTAAGTCATTTCCTGTGAGCAGGAGGTACTCAGTGGAAGTTCAAAGTTTACTGCACTAAAAAAAAGATTTCTCTTTATACTCTGGGGGATATTGGTGGAAACAAATGCTCACAGGGCTGAAACCAAGAGTTACAAAAACTTGTTTCTTGTAGGAGCGTGAACTTGAAGAAAGACAGTTAGAGGAGAGGAGACAAGAAAACATCCGTGCGGTTGTTGAAGAAGAGAGGCAGAAACTCCTGAAAGAGCATGCGTCTAAGTTACTGGGTTATCTTCCTCGTGTAAGTGAATTGTATTTTAAATGCTTTAAGTCTTTGTCCTGTAGATCAGTTTTCTCTTGGACAGTTCGAGGTGAAGTTGCAGAGCTGTGTACGTTCCTGGAGTCAGTGGGGGTCCTTATGGTGTCACCTCTCCTGTGCTCACCTTTTGCTTTTTTTTCTGGTTTACTTTTTATTTTCTGTTTCGAGTTGGGTAGAAATTACAGGAAAGTGCTTTCTGTATTGAGGGGCCTTGGGCTCTTCTGCAGCACAGATGCCTTGGACAGAACTTGCTGAAAGCTTCCGCAGTGTGTGGCACATCTGGTTTTTGGGATATGGAATGGAAGTTCTAAAGCAGGGCTTTTGTAGCTAGAAAGGGGGCTGCTGTATCTTAAACCCCATTTCCACCAAATTTCCCAGTTGGGGTTTTGGGAACAACTTCTTATTCTTACAGTGCTGGCTGTTACCATGAAAACAAGGCCTCTACCAGTGCAATCAACTGCAGTGCTCACAGAAGCATCTCGGAGCACGCTCTGTTCATCCTTGTATTTATAAAAGTTAGAAAGATGAAAGCAATCACTGTAACAGGAATAAACTACAACTGATTTTGTATTACACTCAGTAATAGGAAAGATCACCTGATGGTACCCAGTTGAAAAGAGAGCTGCTTTAAGGACATAAAAATCCATTTATAGCAAAGAGGGAATTATCCAACTATTTAAAGAAATTCTTTTCTGCAGTAGTGGAAAACATTGTAAATACAGCAGAGTATAACTGTTATTCAGATACCAACGTGCTGATTGGGTGCATGAATACGTCAAATTTGGAGCGAGTTATTTTCTAATGTAATTTAATTAAAGAGTAACTCAAATGGCAATATGTTGAGATAGTTTTCTGGTTTGAGTTTACTGGTGTAGGAAGTCTTGGCTATTTCACACCAGTTCTGTGGTGTTGATGCAATTGTAGTCAGTATTGAATACAGCACTACTCATGTTCTGCTTTGCTCTTGTCTCTGCTTCAACGCTGTGTCTGAACTGTGCGGGCACACGTCACGTTACTTCACTCAAAAAGATGAAATAGAGAAGTGCTACCTAAGTCTGAAGTCTTCAATATAAATGCTGTTTGTAACTTTTTTCCCCCCTAAATGCTGCAAGGGAGGTTGTAGAGAGGTGGGTGCTGGTCTTTTCTCCCAGGTGATGGGGGATAGAACAAGGGGAAACGGCACCAAGCTGTGCCAAGGGAGGTTCAGGTTAGAGATAAGGAGGAAGTTCTTTACTGAGAGGGTCGTCAGAAGCTGGACCAGGCTGCCCAGGGAGGTGGTGGAGTCACCATCCCTGGATGTGTTTAAAGAGCGGGCAGACGAGGTACTTAAGGATATGGTTTAGGGGGTAGACAGGAGCGGTTGGACGTGATGATCTCAGAGGGCTTTTCCAACCGAGTGATTCTGTGATTCTGTGTGTGTTCTGTGGTTAATAAGCAATTTTAGCCCTGTAATTAATCTCGAATTAGATACTCGGATTTCTGTGTTCTCCTGCTTCCCTTCTACAAAACACAGTTTTGGATTAAGTTGTTCAGTATCAGTTGATGTGAAAAATGGGCCCATTTCAACACACCTAAAGGTGGGGATAGAGCCCCACCCCAGCCAGCGCCTCTTTTCAGTGAAGTTGTTAATTAGAGAAAGCAGATAAAGGTTGTCTTTTGTGCAGCACTCCTGTTGGAGTCTTTCTGGGGTTCTCATCATCATTTGTATGAAGAAACAAAAGGGGTGGTTCTAGGTTAGCCTCACGTACGCCAATTTGAAACTCCTCTGTTTGTTTTCAGGGCTCTTTGTTTTCAGGGTAACAGTGGCACCATGGCTAGAAGCCGTTACGTTCACTTCCACTGAAAATTTCAGAGATCCACTCTACTTTGTTTTACCTTCTGACGTGTGTGTGTTTCCTCTTACTGCAGGGAATACTGAAAGGCGACGACGACATTAACATGCTTGGAGAGGAATTTAGATTGGCTTATCAGAAGAGAAGAGGTAATGATGCATTATCAGAAGAGAGCTGAAATTCCCCCCATCTCATCTCGCACTTTGCCACTAGGTGTCATCTGATTTCTAGTGAAAATTTCCACCTGCTGTTCGCAGCGAGGAACTCCTTTTTAATATCGTAAGGAGTCTCCATTTTAGGGCTGCAGTTCTAAACTGATGCGCAGCTTTATTCAAGTGTTTGTTGTACTTGAATTAATCAATAAACTGTTACGGATTTCTCTGTTATTCTCAGTTAGTGATGTAGCAATGTTAAAAATGTTTTCTCCAGCAGGAACGTAAGGCAGTGTAAATTCCCATGTGTATTTCAGTATGGACCACAAGATTCTCCTAATGCATTATTGCTAGTTTTAATTCAAAGATTTACCTGCACGGGCATTATGCTATTAAAATACTCGTCTAAACGTAGTTTGTCTCATCTCGCAAGATGTGAGTGACTTGTTTCACTGTTAGTTCACAGTACTTCACGAGTAGGATCTAAGCAGAGACATTTTTCCCTTTGGGGGTCAGAATCACCATTTACACCTTTCTTTCAGTGCATGAAATACTATTTATGTGCTGTGTTCCTATTTAATTATTCTGAGAGAGGAATCCATCGCAATAGCTGAGGTTTGACAGTGGTCCATGCAAGCAGCACAGGTTTTTATTGCTCCTGGTCATTAATGTACACAAGATACACTCAGCTTATCTACACTCACACTTTCATGTAGCTCTTGATTGTATTGATATACAATGAAACCTTTAAGGATGTCGTGCTTATAGAGCACCTGGGAATATGGAGCCATCCCTCCTGACTGGATCCCAAAGCAGCAGCTGCCAGCCAGGGAAAGTGTTTTCACCTTGCCTAAACAAAGTAGCAGTTTTACACACTGCAGCTGGGTCAGATGATGGAGTCTGTCTGGATAGCAAGGGGCAAGTCCCATCCATGTTTTTGCCAGCCAGGGTGTAAGATGTAATGGCTAAAACAAGTTATGATCTTTTCTGTCAAAGAGCTGATGCCAGACCGACCAGCTTTGAGGGGAGATGTGTTACAAGAACAGAGAAGGCCAGTTTTACAACCATGTGTTTTGAAAAGGACGTGACATTTTCTTCTCAAATGGATCACTGGTTTATTTCTTTCTGCTGCAGCAAGGAATTTTCTGAGACTAAACCTTGATTTCTTTGGACTGAATAATACCTCAGATAAGGTGTAGTTTTAAATGCTAAAACAGAGCGAACTGATGACAAAGTTCACTTGCTGGAATATTCCTTGCACGGTCTGTGTTCCTCTGCTCACTACAGAACGGACAGTATGACTGAAATGTTAGTAGAAATTTGTATTCCATACAGTATTACAGCACAAGCTATCAGGCTTGTAAAGTGGTAAACAATTTAAACACAAGCCAAATCAACGAAATAAATGAACTGCAGTATACAGCTATTAACTGTTGTTATTAACATTCGTGTACAGTGCCAAAATAATGTACCGTGACTTGTACTTCAAACACAAGTTGGTTTTTTATGGAATCAATGATTTCCCCACTCAAGAGTTTTCATGAATTCCTCTTCAGTAAAAGACAGCATCTTAGCAGCTTCAATGTGCATCTGAAAGATAAATTAGGAGCAGAAGGTGAAATAGTGTGAATGGCCAAGATAAAATCCTGTATAAGTGGGACAACTGAATCCTGTTATTTGTACTGTGGTTTTGATGGATGTTAACCCCTTCAAACTGAAGCTGCTGTTCATATTTTGCTGCAAAAATTAAACTGCAGGAATAATGTGATAAATCGTACGCTAAACATTGCAACGTCAAACAGGACCAATAGCTTTTCTGAGTTCCTTATATTGCTTTAAAAATATCTCAGTTTTAATGAGGCGTGGAAGTTACTGAAAATCTGACAACTCTTGTGACCTCTGAAAAACACGTGTAAGAAAACTGGTTTACGTCCTTCCGAGATGATCAATATCCAGCTTAACTTGAAAGCTATAACAGATGAAATGCATCATTAAGATTCAGCACGCTAGCACCTCTGATATGTGTGATTCAATGTTAAATGAGAATTTTAACAAAATAATGTAACACTATTAAAAATTAACAGTTGGCATAAAACCAAGAGTAACTGAACTACACCTTGATGAGAAATGCCTGGAGTTGACCACCAGCAGCTGCGTTGTCAGGTTTCACACCATACATCTATGGTCCACTGTGGCACGTACACACCCCCACCCTCCCATACATACACCTGTACATAGGTACATGTTCAAAAATCGTACAGCACTCTGAATTTGTTGTGCAGCTTCAGAACGAACAGTGATACAAAAGGTCACGTGCAGTCCCAGGTATTTGGTAAGTGAGAAGTGTGATGGAGCCGTAAGACCTAAATGCATCAGTAGGTGGAAAATTGTGTGATCTGGGCAACAGCTCTTGGCATACTCTCCTCTCACTTTAATTTGCTTTCATGTGAACTCACAGGTACCATCAAAGCTCACTTGATGGGTCTATGCTGAAAATATATTTTGAGAAGTAGAAGGTATTTACCCACTGCGGCATCTGAGGTTTCTCTTTCCAAACACCTCTCCTTCTTGGGACATCAGTACAGCTTTATCAAATACAATAGTTAAATCCATTTTTACTATATTCTGTCTGAAGTACTGATCTACTTTTCACTACAATACCTTTCTATGAACGTTCTATCACTCACTGTTCAGCGTGAACTGTCAGCCAGTATTCTGCTACCCACCCTGTGCTCAATTTCAGCTTCAGTAGCTAAAGAAACCGGAAGGCAGTAGCCCCTGCCCTTCCTTTTACGCTTTGAGGCAGAGAAGTGGGAGGAGATATTAAATGAATGTAGAATTGAATGCAGAATCAAACTTTCAAAATCAGGCAAGCTGCGAGTGCAGTGTGGATGGGAACGCCCGTGCGGATGTTCCTACATTGTGCATGATGTTCCAGGAATTAAAAACAAATGGACATCAACTCCCTTCCTTGAGTCCAGTAAATCCACACGTAGGGTAAGTACTCTCTTTTGCTGCGGATGCAATATGCTGGGGGGGGGACACAAAAAATCTCACATGCTGAAATGGATTCTACTGACAGAGCAGCAAAGGGTGAAGCTGTTGTAGTATTACCTGAGCAGTATCTGCTCTTGAACAAACAGCTACTCTCAGTCCTAACCCTTGTCAGCAGTAATCCTTCACCATGAGCAGTGTGTGGTGGTTCCAGGTTAGGAGTGAAGTCAATCCAAGAGAAGCTCAGCCTTCGCTATAAAGCAAAACGTTACCAATGTGCGCTAAGAGAAGTGAGGCTGCTGCTCCCTTGCATTGAACCTCCCCAGGCGTGGGGCTCTAGTTTCCATGATTACCTTACTTGACAACAGACACATTTAGCTAGAAATCATTAACTAAAATAAAACAGCACTCTGGTCCTTACCTTTTGTTTCTTTAAAATATCAATTAACTGTAACTGCTTTTTAAAACCTGTAATTAGCTCTGCTTTTTGTTTCTGCAGTTTCCTGTTTTCTGTTTTTAATTCTTCAATTCTTCTGAGTTCTTGGTTAGCTACATCCTAAAAGGAGAAAGGTATTATTTATGAAAGCAGTGCTTTAACCAGTGATATTTGACACTGCATAACAAAATGCTCAACAGTAGCCACACATTCTGAAAAGAAATGTGATTAATCAAAATATTCCCACTTCAAAACTTAAAAAAAGGAAAATTTCTAAGGTAACAGCTGTGGTTTCCCTGTGTACCTACTAGGTGTGTATGTGTGCATCTCCCTTTTTTCTAAACACATCTGATTTTCACACAAATGGGGAAAACCAGAAAGACTAACTTTAATCCGTACATTTCTTTCTACTGCATAGGTTGCAGCAGTGTCATCAGAGAGAACTTAGCAAGCTCTTCGGTGACTTGCTCCAAGTTAATTTGGGCCTGTTTGTAAGGCACACAGCACATCCTATGTTGATTAAGCCTTTTGTCTCACTGTAGCACTACTGAGTGGTTGCAGGTTGGAACTTGTTTTCCTAAGCCACTGTACCTTGTTCCTTTGCTTCAATTTATTCAGCTCCGCCTTGTACCTTTCTGCTCCTTCCAGGGCCCTGTTCAAGCGAACCTCTGTTGCACTGTGACTGGCTGTGGCCTGCTTATGTACACGCTTTAGATTCTCCAATTCCTATTTAAGAAGCAAAGGTTAAAAACAAACATTACAAATAACTGTACTTTAATTAATCCCATACAGACAACTTAGTTGCAGCAAGGCCCACCCTTGAAGACTTCTTTTGGCCTGCAGATAGAATCTGTCTCAAAGACCATTGATTCCACCATTAAAACACCCTCTTCTCCTCTGAAGTCTTGAAAAAGGATCTTTCTTGTATTTGTGTTAAACTTCTTTTAGAATTATTATGGAGCTGATCATGTCAGAGCATGGGATTGACTGAAAAACCTTGTATGCTCAGCCAGAGGAGAGAAAAATGTCAGTATGTCCACTCTGGCTGATTTGTAACGGTGGCTGCTGCTCCCCACCTTTTCCCAGAGATTACCAAATGTAACTACCAATAAAAAGTTAAAGCCTGCTGAAGATGGCTGAGGGTAGTAACTATTTAATCTAGCAGAAAACAGTTCATCAGGTGTTTATGGGAACAATCAAAACACTTCCCTCTTATCTCTGATGATAGTATTTCATAGCGCTCTAAGTGGGGAAATAAGAAAAAGAGACCACGTTGAGGAGCAGAATAAAGAGATTAAAGATCAGGGACTATAGAGAAAAGAGAAAGTAGAAGAAATAAACAATTCTGGCAGAAAGAGCACATCTTGTCGTTTGTGAAATAGACTTTTTTTAAAAAGACTATTGAAGTTTTAGTAATGGGCACAGAAAGATCTCCAACCAAATCAGGGTAGGAAGAGGACTTCTTGTTGACCTTTTGCTCTCAGACTGCCTTATTTCTGCGTGCTTGTTCTATTTTCTCAATTCCATACCAGCTCTGGTGGTGGCTACTTCTAATTTCCACATAATTTCTCCTAGAATTACCTACTAATTGACAAGTGCATGCACCAAAGATGTTATGGTAAAGTTATGACCGGAACAGGTACTTCTGGGAAGCTTTGAATCTTCTCCAAAAGGGATGAAGGTAAGAGGCAAGTCAGATACATCTCACTAATCCTCCCAAATTCTATTGCTGACTATGCATTTTTCAAGAGCTCACAAACACAGATGTTGCTTCAACATATTTCTTTTGTTGCTAACCTGTCCACCTGATTGATTAAAAGAAGCTGGGTAAAAGCCTGAGGTAGGGCAGCAGAGCTCCCTGGTGCACGGGTCTGTGCATCACCAGGGAATGTCAATTCATCTGCTGGGACCTGAGCCCGGTGCTTCCACAGAAAACAAGCACGCAAACCTCTTTGCCTTGTATCAAGACAATGGAGTTGTGAATAGGGTCAGCTTGGTCTTTCCTGCTCTGTTATTTTACTCTGCATTACTATGAAAAGCTTTGGAATACAGCCTTTCAAGCATTTAATGACAAAAAAACCAGTCTGGATGCAATGCAAGTTACCTATCAGCTAATCATAACATCTAATGAAAGAATTCTAGTAATATTTTTAGGGCTTTTTGACATTTACTGTCATACATAACACCTTATCAAGGATTTTTTTGTGCAAGTCATCCAGTGAGGGTATATTGCTAAATATATTCAACTCCCAAGTTTTTCATCTTGAAAATGCCTGAAACAAGTATTTTATTTTATAAGTAGGCAAGGTTTCTGCCAATTTTTCAATACTATTCTTCACATAATGTTTCTCTAAGAGGGGGAAAAAAAACCCAACCCTACTATGCATTAAAACCACATCCCATTGCAATCTCTGGATTTTCTCCACTGATCTGGCACAGCTGAGGCACTTGAACATCAGTAGGGAGTGTGATACCAGAGGTCTGTAACCCTCCCCGCAGGCTTTCTTGCCTCCCAGTAGCAAGCATACACAGCTCTGCTATCTTTAGAAAGCTCAGCAACACCTGTCCACCCCCAAAAACATTTGAGAGCTAATGTTTGCTTAACATCAAGCCCTTCTTCAAGGCAAATTCTAAAATCCCAGCACAAAGCCTTAAAAGGAACAAGAGCACAAGTTTGGTGTTTCCCTGACCTCGATCCAACATTCTAGCTGAGCTGAACTGGCAAGTGAGAGAGAACAGAGAGGAAGGAATGTTCTCATACACAGGTGGTGCAAAGAGACAGGAGAGGTGATATCATCTGTTAGATCAACTGGATGGGGGAAAGAAAAGGAAAGAAAAAAAAAAAGGAGGAATGCTGGAAAGAAAAGTTGTGGGGAAGCATCAGAATTTGGCCGCTGCCTGAGGTGAGTGTGACATAGCCCCATGTACCGTGAGCCAATGAGTAGTACATGTACTCCTATTGAATATTTGCCCTGAATCAACAGTCAGAGTACTTATTTAAGAGAACTTAAACCCTCCAAGTATCTGCACAAGAACACCACACAAACTTAGAACATTTTAGTTTAAAACTGCCAGAACTATGTAGTGTTAGGATGAACGCATGCCTGTACAAACGCATAGCATGTTTTAATGGAAGTACAATGAGACTTTGTTAGGCTGAGTTGTGTTCTGTTTTCCCCAGATTTTTAAGTGAAACGCTATCCTGGCTACATTACCTGTACTACACGATCCTGTATGCAATACATGATTTTGAAGTCACCCTCTCTAGCTCTGAGTAATTAAAGAAAAACACATGCTGCTCTTAGATTAAGCACCAAACAAACAAAGCTGTGTGTGCAGGCCATCTGCTACAACAAGGCACATACACAATTTTGCATGTGTGGCCTAGAGCAGGAGCCAGGTTAATTCTGACTCATCCAAATCGGAGCGGCTGGTTTTCAAACAGCCCATGTTCGAGAACAAAGACACATCCTTTTCTCTGGCTGCAGGAAGAAGATATTACTGTAAGCTGCAGGTGGTTGGTTGGGGCTTTTTTTAATGTTCACCATGGTCTACAGCTTACAGTAAAACTCTTACAACCAGAAGTAATTTTTAACAATGATAATTAAAGCCAGACAAACAAAATTTCCGCATATTTTTCAAGATTCCTTTGTGAATTTGTCAGCAGTTTCTGAAAAGATTATTTTTGTCTCTTGTGGGGCTTTTACATAAGAATTTAATTTTAAAATACAGAAATACGTGATTGTAGAAGCAGAAGAAAAGCAATTAGCAAAATACATGCTTTCTTCCTTTAAAAAAGTGATTAGACCATTCAATAACACTGTTTCTGAAACTATTATCAGAGGGTGAAATGCTAATGGGACCACTGGATTCTGATCTGTCAAACTAGGGCACAGGGGGTGATCTGATGCAGTTTTTTCCCTTTCATGAGATAAATGAGACCCAATATCCGCAATACCTTTTCTAGCGCAGTGACCTCTTGTTGTAACCCTTCACGTCTTTTGTTTGCTTCTTGTGACAACATTTTGTACTTCTCAGTCTGGGAACGCTGCACGTTGATTGTTCGCTGCAGTCTGGTGTTTTCTTCTTCCACATCTTTAAGCCGAGATTTTAAATTCTGATTTTCATCATCCTGGTCGACAGGAATTAGCAAAAAAAACCCAACTACATTATTGCAAGGAAGCAGTAGGGTAATGTGATAGTAATGTTTTGCAAATAAAAGGCAGTAAAAATACACATATTGTAGATATAAAGATTTTTTTTAATTATGTTATTTTTTTAATTGTTTAGACCCTTCATGACGGATTTCACAACAATTTTATGACAGGAAACAACTCAGATGAACTAAGAAAACAAAGCACCAATTTGGTGGACAACACTTCAAAATACACTAACACTTTTCTAATTCAATTTCCTGCAGTCTTTTACTTGGAGCTGTCTTGTAGCAGTATGTAAAACATTTCATTTTTATAGTTCAAAGATATTGAGAACTATTAGAATGTTACAGAATAACATGAGTAACAGTGGCACATAGATATTTTGTGAAAACAGCTAATAGCACACATTAGGAAAAATTCTGGGAAAAAAGAGAATATAATTACTGATAAATCAACCCATTATGTTTTAGGAGATTATCTGTTTTAACTTAAAAGCAAGCTAATGATCTAGGATACATCAAGTATTCAAATTCAAGATTCTTTTAACATCAAGTGAGTCCTGTATTAGCTTCATGACCTCCTGGCAATTACATCCCATATTAAGCATAATTTCAAGGCATTTTTCTTTTATAACCTTTGAAACATAGCAAGTGAATACTAACGTTGGTTATTGCAGAGATAGGCAATACGCCCTTCATTTCTTTAAGAAAAAGAAATCAAGGCACATAGAGAAATGGAGTTTCAATGAAAACCATCTCTCCTGTCCTCTCAGTCCCTAGGAATATATGCATCTCAGCTGGGAAATGTTTGTGCTTCACCCTGTGTTTCACCTGACTGCACACACCTCAGAAACTCCCACTTCTTTATATTTAAAACAGATTTACTGCTTCCTGAAAATAATTGGTCTGTGAATTGGAAAAAAACCCAGAATCTACCTCAGGGCTTCGCCAATGTGACGTTTTTGTGACCTTCTGAATGTAGTATTTTCACACCAGAGAAACCAATACCCAAAATGATACATTTACATACAGAGGACCACAGGAGCAGGACACGAATAGGTACGAGGTTGTCTTCTGTCATCTGCTATTGGAACTGAATTCTGCAGTATTTCTGGCATCAAACGATGAAGTTCAATAGCTACTGACAAAAATGTACTTGACTGGAAAATGAAAATGTCTTTAACGTAACAACTTTCTGATCACAGCATAAAAGTACTGAAATGCAGAATTGTATTGATAAAAATGAAATGAAGTACATACGTAAAATAGCAAAATCTAATTCCTTCTAAAGATTTTTCTCCAGGTACCTAACTCAAAAAACTTATTTAATATCATCCTGCTCCTTAACTCTAAATTAAAAGCTTGAGGGAAAACACATAGGTAGTTTATCACATGTTCTCAATGTCATAATCACATTTGGGCCTGGGGAGTATGTGGAAAAAAAGCATTCTAAAGTTAAAAAGACCACAACTAAGAATAATCTAATTGTGTGAAATGAAAAGGTAGTTCAAAAACCTTGCTTGATTGCAAATGCATGAAAAAGGTGATCCTCCTGCTACACAGACACAAAGTATTCAGGGTTTTACAGTTCAAGAGACATCTCAGTATCACCTGGAAACATAGTGCAAGACAGCAAAACTCACCTGTAGAACACTCTGACACTAAAATATCCGTATAGCTTCACAACGCTTTAACTTCAGTCTGATCTGCCCAAATGTGCAATTTCAAACACAGTCCTCTGCATCAAAGGTATCTTGGGAACAGAGAAAGCCTAACTTCTGGTTTGATTACAGTATTCCATCTAAAGTGGATCACAGATCAGCTGTTTCCACACTTCTTTCCAAGGACATCCAAAACACCTGATTAAATTTATTAAGCTTTTTTATTTCTCATGTTGCCCTAAACATCCCTCTCCTCCCATCACCCAGCACCCCTTGTCTTCTTTGTGTACACTAAAATCTGTACTTGACTGGTACTGTATCCTCACCCTTCTTCTCAGGCTCTGGTAACGCTCTCCTTCCCAGCAGTGACAGCTGGAGCACTCCTTAGCACGGAGCACGCCTTCATTCCCAGTGGTTCTTGCCTGCTTCAGATTCTTTTTCATTAAGCATATTTTGCAAGATTTTAGCCCAAGATCACACTTAGTCAGAAATTACTCTACTTGAGTTTAAATTCTTAGGTGATTTTAAAAAACAGAACCTTTGTTCTTAATACTTGACAAGAAAAGGTTGAGGGAATTTTGTTGTATTTGTTAAAGAGGAACCCACTCCATTTCTACAGCTAGGAAAACTCAGCTCTTACCTTTTTCCTGCATTCACTCACTGCACTATCGAGCTCTTCCTGTGTAACACGTAACTTTGCCTTAAGAAATCTGATTTGAGCTTCTGTGAACACAGAAAGTTACATTTAATATCCACAGATACTCATAATTCATTGTAGAAAAGAAGCAAGACTGATGCAAGAGCTCACTTTGATCTTCTAGTTTTTATAAACACATTGTTTATAATTATTAAAGAGAATCAGGCAAATAAACACTCAGATTTATAAATGAATGTTGCATGTTTCTCATTCTTAGGTAAAGCTTTGCATTGATTTTTCTTTTTAATGACTGAACTTGGCATCTTTAAAATGTGCAGGGCCAATAACAAGTGGGATTTAGGAAAAAAATGAGATACAGCCTGACTTTTTCCTCCTGTGACATCCTTGCTAGCTTCTGGTGGCTATCCTGAGATGGAGACCATATTGAAGCCATCAAGTTTAATACTCTTTCATGTACTTCTATACTATCAAGTTTTTTTATTTTCTTAATAAACCATTATAGTTTGGCATTAACAATACCCTGTGGCAATGAGTTGGCTAATTTAATTATGCATTATGTGAAAGAAAAACACTTTGTATAGCTTGCCTTAAATCCAGTTTAATGTGGCATTTAGTAGTGTTTGCATTACAAAAATGCAGCTTTCCCTTTACCATTACTGTTTGGTTACAGAATCCTTCATATTGTTTTGTTTTCAGCTTGAAGATTCAAACTCAAGTTGTTTCATGCTTCCTACCGTCTCTTTCCCAGTTCCACATCCTGGTATTGAGATGGGGTGTGCAGAACTGCATCTCGTACTCAAGACAGGGTAGCAACAATCGCCTAACAGCATCATGATGACAGTACAATATTTTCTGTCACTTTCTGAAGGATTTCTAACCACTAGTTTGCCTTTTTCCCTGTGAACAAGCAATATGTTTATGCTTTTGGAGATGTCTTAATTAGTAATAACTGAACAAAGTCCAACTCAGAAGTAGGTGTAATTGGCATTGTTTATTCTATCAGCATTTCTTTGTACTCTTTAATGCTGAATATAAACCTCCATTCTATCACCTCAGTACCATGAGATTCTTCAACAACACTTCAGTGTCAGTTTTAACTGACATCATTTCACATACAAATCATTGTTTGAATTATTTTATTAATTTATAAATTAGTTTGAATTTTCACAAAAGGTGAAGGTAATTAAATTAGCTTCCTAACTGGTCAATGTTAATCACCTGATGAGGCTGACAAGGGGGAGGGATATCACTTAACAGGATGGTCTGAGGTTATAAAGAAACCAACAGTTTAGGGAGTGGTAAAGAAGAAAAGGCCACCTGAGAGACCTTACAAGAAGGAATAGGCGTCTTGAACTTCTCAGATAATCTGAAGATTAACATGAAGTGTGACAGCACGTTCAGGTACTTTGTTCATATGTGTGTGGGTATATTAGATAAAAATAAGAGCTTCATTTCGTCCTGCTGTGTGTCTGTGTGCTTCTATTGTTGGCTGTTACTGTAGAGTTGAGTTATAACCCACAAGAACAGCCCCTGAGAGAAAAAGAATGTGCAAACTACTGTGTTGGCAGAAAAATGGCTCCACTGTGATAACCTGTGATCACAATACAAATATATGGAACCTAAGTCCAGGAAGAGCAGTGCAAGAAGCTTAGGGAAAGGACAATGCTATGGAACCTTATTAGCACATTGGCCTAAAAAGTGTAGCACGGACACATAAGCCTAAAGAAACGCCTCCTAGGAAATTCCCACTAAGGGATTGTCCTGCTCTCCTACACTTTCTTATGAAAACCGTCACAGTTCTGTGAGTTTGGCACTGCTAGCATGCTCTGCAGTAACTTACTTAGCATATTAAGGAGGCATTCAGTGTTCTAAATAGTTAATATCACATTTAAAAAGCAACAATCCATTCACAGTGTTTTAGTTTCATCATTAATGTCACAGAAACAATTTCCACTACTCAAATAGGTGCCCTTGGTCCGTGAGACCTGATTACTACACACCACTAGTAACTCTTCTTGAGTCATCTTGGATTTATTTTGTGTAAGCTTCCAATGCAGTCCAAAGCAATTTCTTTTTAGCTCAGGAACAACAGCTATAAAAAAGATATCTTGGGATCTGTTTTGGGAGAATTGCTAACAGAAGACTTGCACAGAATTACATGAGGTTAGAAATCAAGCTATTTTGTGTTGGCATGCTTGTTGACATCAAACTTTTAGATTAAAAGAAGAGGTTTTGGGCATTTTGTACTACAGCAGTAGTGACTTCATGCTTGTTTTGGCATCATAAGAAAAAGACAGATGTGCATCACGCCTTTACCTTCACTGGCAAATGCTGCAATCCCCTTTCCTATCCCATTTCTAGGACAAAGGCAAACACCCCACTTGGAGTGGGAAAGTATCTGGAGGATTGTCATTCAAGCACTGTAGCCAAAACATTACTTCACTTAAGCCCTTTACTGAGATCCCAAGCATTGATCTGAGGAAGGGCTTTTTCCTTTAAATGCAGAATCTGTGCAAAGGACTGAAGCTCATCATTTTGGAAACAAGCAGCTTAGCATCATGTATTTCTGTTTCCCCAGTGAAATGAATCAAATGTTATCCACATATTCAACATATGTAACCATCCAAATATCTTCCTACAAAGGTGGATAATCAAGATAAAACCTCACTTTTTCCCATGATTAATCATATGTGACCTGATCTTCCTCTAGGACTACATAAAGAAGAGAAACTTCTCTTTTTCATTTAACTTAAGGGCTTTAGAAATTTCCCTGTAGTTCCTACAGAAATTCTTCCTTTTTCCCACAGCAGAACCCATTCCTAGCAGTCAGGAAGTGAGAAAAACAGTACTCAACCATGGGAGGAATCCTACCTGCTCCAATTTCACTTCCAGCACTTGGAATAATGTCATCATCTGGACAATCTGGTAAGCCTCCTTTCTGTAGTTTTTCTTCAATTTTGCTTATTGTTTTTTCTAAAGAAAAATCTATGCAATCTTCCAGTACTGCAACATCATCAGCGCTTCGTACTTTCAGGTTTCTTATTTTTGAACTAAAAGAAAAGCAAGCCCTACATCTTAAATTTGTAATACAAAAAAAATTTACAAAAATACAGCTATTTGCTGTTTTTAAGGATACAGTTATTTACCAAATGCAACCTCATTGCTTGCATTTGTATGAAAGATGCATTGATGGTAATTTATTTATGTAGGATACCTTTACTGTATTCCACATAATTAAAGGATTTTATGTATTATAACATAGGAGTCAGAGAAACAGTACTGTTTTCTACTGAGAAGATTTTGGCATGGTCTTCTCATAGAACAGCTTTATAACTAATCAGAAAAAAAGAAAGAAACAGGGGAATGTTCTCCTGGCTTGGCTTTAGCTACTCTCCTCTGCCTTATTTCCTGCTAATTTCCTTCTCCCCACATGTTACCTTCTAGCAGCCTGTTCTCTCTAGCTGTACTCCTACCTTACGACCACAATTTCTGTATCACTATGCCTGGCCTAGGAAATGTCACTGATCCTTGAAGTTGCACACCAAAGTTTTCATAAAATAAAACCACGTATCTGCTACATAGGGTATCTCCTCAGCTTTCTTTTATAAAATATGACACTAGTTCCCACAGGACCTGAAGCTCCTAAATTCATCATCCCAATGCAGCCTCCAAACTCCTTCTAGCTGCTAACTTTCTCCCACAACTTTGGGTTCACCCTGCAGGTCCTGTATCTGCACAACTGCACTTCTAAATCTCATCATGTGGTGCCAGCATGACAGTCTCCCCTGAACTGCCCAAGGGAGGTCCAAAGGCTCCACAGGTGACTCCGAAGTCCTGAAAGAGAACCTCAGCCTGTGTCAATTCTATGCTCTGCCACCTTGCAGACAATTTTCATCCTATTTTGGTATTTGTCCGTATCTTGTGGCGGTTTTAATTTGGTGTCAGGATTTTTATATGTTTCTCTATGCTTTTCTTTTGTCAAAATCTCCATTTCTTGCTTTTACAACCTTGAATTTGCTATCTACAGAGCTGAAACTTTTCAGCTTGAAACCCCTGAAAGCTGTGGTACTACTACTGACTCTTGTCTTGTGAGCCCGAGATTCACAAAAACAGGTGAGACCCTCGTGGGCCTCATGATTCCCATCACAAGTCTGATCACAAATCAGTCTGCACCACCTAAGCATGCTCTGTCAGGCTGCCTCAGGTGATGCATTGCCCACGTGTATGCTCATTAGGCATCCTTTCCCTGCAGGAGTTAACAGAGTTTAACTGTGAGCCTTGAGGAGCACTTGAGCAAGAAGCAACATTTTCATTGTTATAATATTAATCACATAGGTTCACTAGTAAGTAAGTTTTGGAGCCCTGTGCAAGTAAACAGAGATCGCTTACACCGTGCAACTGACTGAGGAGGACCAAAAGTTTGATAATTTATACAGGTATATAGAAATCTAGAAGCATATATGAACAAAAATAACCTGATAGACAAAAATAGCAACTAAATATTTTTACAAACAGAAAAAGATGTGTAAAACATACCTTGAAGTTGTCCTTTTTCCCTTACTTCCAGAGTACGGTCTGTCCTGAGCCGTGGGCGCAGAAGCACATTTCTTCTTGTTTGCTAGCTACAAATTTTTATCAGAAAGTAGTGATTATTTTTTTTTTAGATAAGAATTACTTTTTTCTAGTGTTTTTTGTTGGGTTTTTTTGGTGGTTTTCACATATTCAGACTTAAGGATACTTTTCAAAATATGCTTTTCCAACAGCATAATTTTTCAGTTTCATTTGCGCTCACCTTTGTTTCGCAACTCTTATGTCTGTATATCCAAATCACAATACATCCAATAGTTATTTGCTTGTGGAAGTTTTTGCACACATACTCAAAATAAATTCATGCATAAGCAAGGCTCTCAGCTAAGATCAAGATATTAACTGTTGGACTGTCAACAAAGTGCATTTCTTGGAAAAATGCTTCTCATACCTTCAAAACCATGCTATTTAAAACCATTATTTCAATCTTATAAATTCCCTGTAGAAGGAATATATAACAGTATTTTTGTTACTTTTGGCCAATTAAATGTTCTTCAAAAATTAGGTATTTTTCCGCTATATTCTGATAAATAACCAGAGGCAGGATTTTGGAAGTTTTAGCTCGCCTCCTAGAAGATTAACTGTAACTGTAACTAGGGACTAGTGAATTTATTCCTAATCTTAATCTCATTTTTCCATTTTCTTTCCCTTTCTCTAGTCAGTTATTTCGATTACTTGTTTATTATTACATCTAGAAGACAGCAGCAGTGCCTTTAATACTATACTGGTAGGGGAAGGAGTGGGAGAAAGGAATAATTATGTTCTAATACTTTGCACTTGGGAGTTCTTAGTTTGATGTTCAAAACCACTGAACACTTCTGTCAATGCTTCACAGAAGAGGAAACTCAGATCATAAAACTTAAATGTGGTGTAAGTCCACTTAACCACCAGTGGCACTGAGGAACTCTGGTAATGCTGTCCCTGTGGCACTGCTTTGAACATCACTTCCTTTTGGCTTCCCACTCACTTCGGCTTTCCTTTTGGTGTCCCAACTGTAGCACAGCCTCAAAACCAGAAGTAATATGTGGAAATCATACTAGAAGATAAATTAACTAGGGCAGTTTTGATTTTGATACCTTGACATATGAGCGTACAAGAGATAAAACTTCAGGACAGAGTGGATCTCTGCAGAAAAAAAATAAATAAAAAAATTCACTGAACATGTATAACAAAATAAACAGTTTACAAAATAATAAAATCAACCCTTCCATCAGAATCAGGAGAATAGCATTCTGTATGTCTAAAATAAGCAATATACCTAGGGTGGGAACATTTCCACTCCACCCTACTTGCTATCTAAATCACCTGGTGAGTCACGGGTATCTAATACAACAGTTTACTTATGTACCAGAATGTTAATCTCTTCTCCTGCAATTCGGGCAATAGCTGCAACTCCTGGTTTATTAGACCAATGATTCCTTGTATCAGGGAGTACTCAGCCAGTATGCAGAGTGTTATCAACTTCAGCAACAGAGACTGACAAAACATTACCAAAGATCACCAACAGCTCTGTACATACTATGCCTACCTGATGTAAGATCCCTGAGTTAATACAAAGAAAACGAAGAAATAAATCAGTATCCTCCACATCCTACGGAATGCAATTGTATGCTCAGATTGACTGTTGTCAAGTCAATAGTCTGGGACTACCAGGTGGATATGAGGTAGGAGCAATTTATAAATTAAGCAACACAGAATTTTCTCTGAAATACATATTACAAATATTGTAGCCATTTTACAGATGAAAAAGACAGGAATAAAAAAGCAGCTCTATTATCTGCTTATTCAGCTCAAGACCATGCTTCTTAGTAACCGAACTTCAGGTTAAATGATTATTTTAAAAATCTGCTGGAAACAAGCAGAACATTTTGGCATGCTATGGACTATTCAGGTCAAGTTTCTTGTCATATAGAGAACTTTTTTGCTTTCAGGATGAGTTCTGTGAATCTGCATTATTGCACTGAAAGGCTACTTTTTCAATTTTATAAATTTTTACTTCAATTAAAATGCTGGCTTATAAAAGAATTTGAATAAAATTTAAATTTTAGGCACATCAACTCATCTCAATTTTTTCTGCCCAGCTGATTTGAGCAAATGTTTAGAACTTGCCTCTTAAAATTTCAGACATCCATTCATCAACAAGAATTATCTGTACAAAGCTCCAGATTTTATTAATCCAAAAAAAAAAAAACCCCAAACCAAAAAACCTGGAGAAATCATCTGTGTGTGGCTGGCAACAGACCTCAAGAATAGGATGATTAGTTTTTGTCTATTTACCCTATTTTCCCCATGCCTCCTTCCTATTGGCTAGCGTTAGAAGCACGCAGAAGGTAAGGATTTGCTGCCACAGAAATAGCAGTTATACGTTATTCTGAAAAATACAAAACACAACACTCTATACTCGAGTAAACAATGTTCTTTCTATCCATACACTAATTTGTTCTTACGATATCTGTCGTCTCAGGGCTGCCTTGTTAAAAACAAACAGCAAAACAAACAAAAAAACCCACCCTCACTGCTCATTAAATTCCTCGAACTTGTTTAGCCTTAATGCTTTCTCTTCTTTTCCCTATACATGACAACCCATTTTTAAAACCTCATAATACCATTCTATAGTTGTTCGGTAAGTGAAATTAATGGGTAAATCCTGAAAAAGTATACAAATAAGTAGCTAGAGGATTGTGGCAACACTGAAACAGAAGCTAATGTTTAACGTTTCCATCTCTGCATGTAAACACGAGACGCATGTGCATGAGCAAACCCTTTGTGTGTGCTAATCCTATTGAAAGCCTATAGCATGCCTGCCCATGCGCGTACAGTTCCCATCGCCATAAGCCTGGCAATGCTCTGAAGAGTGAAAGTGTAAACAAAAGCTGATTTCAATGTGGTGTCACTGGAGCTCCTTTGTCTCTATGTAACTCAAGCTTCTCTCAAAAAATTGTGCTATAAAAACTCCACAACAACTGATTTTAAAATATATACTGACTTGGAGAGTGACTTAAATATGTTGGTTTTTTTTTTACTTTGCTTATTCATTTTTTTCTCTTAACCTGTCTTACTTTTCCCTGATGCTACCTCTTTCTTTGCTTCAATTTCTCCCCCTCTTTACAGTTGCTTTAGTGTTCATTCTTCTTAAAGGAATCAATGGAACTGGAACTCAAGTGCTTCCTTTAGATTTATGGCCTATCTGCTTGCACATTTAAAAAAAAACCACAAATTTTAATTAAATATTAAATACTTGGAACTAATCTAATTGAATGGCCTCAATGTTCACTCATGAATAACCAGTGTGCCTAATTCCTCGCACACATTTCTCTCCTTTTTTCACTACAGCATGGGATTTCAATTCTTCTCTCACATAACTGTTTACCAGAACAGGTATTTCAACATAAATCTAACTAAAGCAAGATACAGAATTTGTTTGCAAAGCATGATTATACTGATAACATGTAGATTTTATTCCCCCCCCATCACCTCTACAACTGACAGATATGGCTTTAAAATAGCTCAGGAATCATTTTAACTGTAGTAGCAAACTTTTACTGGTATAGCCAGGCTTCTATCACAGCCTCGCTGTCACACCTTCTTGTGTTCTGAAGAATCCTTTTACCCTCATAAAAAAAACCCTCACTTCTTGTTTTTGCTTTTAATCTGCACAAAAGTAATTATTTGACTTTCATCTATACTATTTCAAAACTGTTCCCCAACTGCTGCTTAACATTTGATGCACTTGTAATCAGGCCCTGTATCTTTGTTATTCAGATTAGGGGCACTGTAAATTTAGGAACCTATCAGAGTACATCTTTGATAAACTATTTATTAGTCTATCCTAAACTCGCCCATTTCCTGTACTATCAATATATAAACCCTTGAACAATGAAGTAAATAATAATGCCCTTGAACAACTAAGTAAATACGGCTACGTATCCACTCTAGAGCTAAGGGGTTTGAACGTACATGCCAGAGCCCACCGTTGGACGTATTTTCACATAGGCCAAAGGTATGTCGGCCTCACAAGTGTAATGATGTACAAGTTCCAGAGGGTGGCAGCTGAATGTCTCTCTGTCTAAGTGTTTTGTGTTTGGTTTTGGTTTGGTTTGGTTTTGTTTTGGTTTGTTTTTTTTTTAATCAAGCACTTCCTCTCCTAGGAACATTTAGGCTAAGCTAAGTGTTAACCAGTGCCTATTTCTTTGCTTTGTCAGCTGAACTGGTTAAAACTTTCTACTGTTGAGTGTCTACTGCTTTGTACTGCAAAGAAACCTGTTACCTTACCTTGCTTTTTTACAGATGTCAGCAGTGCTTAGCATCCTTGATAGAACATTTTAGCAAGATTAAGACTTCCTTGGAATAACAAGGAACAACCCTTACTTATTATCGTTTAAAATAACAGGAAAAAAATTAGATGCCACCAATCCAGTATGCTGCAAAGACAGATAAAACAAGAGGCTGACTAGGGTGCAAGTCAGTGTGTGCAGGATCAGTGTGAAAGATTTCCCATGAATTATATGCAGCAGTTGTAAAGCACGTACCTCTGACTGTTGTCTTCACGTGACTTAGTCTGTACTGAAACTGGTCTTGAGAGTCTCTCCTGTTGGCTTTTCTTTATTGAAAAAAAAAAAAAAGAAGTCAATTTTGAGGGGAATATAATCCATTAGAGATGAACTACCTATTTGTAAACCACAGATCACAACTACTGTAGTATACAATGGAAAAGAATGGAAACTATAGTCTGTTGTGGAAAAGAACTTCTCAAACACAGGAAAAGACAGCTAAAAATTTAACTGTCATTGCAATCCCCCAACATTTATTTCTGTTCCACAACATGTAATTGCCTTTTGCCCATAAAACTTCTGCCCAGCTTAACATGACCTTCCCTCGTTTTTCTCTGAAATACAGGAGTAGCAAATGCACAGCAAGTAGAACAAATTTTCTATTTTCCATACTGTGCAATAAGCCTTAAAAATAAATCTTTATTCATGCAATACAACCAGTACTTTAGAGAACAATTCAGTCTGAATATTCATAGTTTCGATGTCGCTAAGTTAGTCAGAAAGCACAATGCAGAACAAGATGCAGTTGTCTTGTTTGGTGTTTTGGTTTTTTGGGTTTTTTTTGAGCTTAGACTGGTTTTCTTATGTTGTTAAATGTGTATCTGTGGAATCTGGCAGTGCCATGTGGTGTATTAAGTGTCCTAAGAATATCTGATCTTCTGCTGTATTTAGAAAAGGAAAAAAAAAGTGGTTTTGTTGTTGCTGTTTTTTAAAGGAAAGAGTCTAGCTGCTATTTTGGATGCTTCATCTGCTTCTGTTCAAATGCCAAGCAGTTAGCCTCAGCTTATCACAGCTCAAAAGAGTATGTTTTCACAGGACATTCAACAGTAGGAAAACTGCATACAAGTATAGCTTTCCAGAAGACTAAATCACAGAATCGCTCGGTTGGAAAAGACCTCTGAGATCATCATGTCCAACCGTTCCTGTCTACCCCCTAAACCATATCCCTAAGTACCTCGTCTACCCGCTCCTTAAATACATCCAGGGATGGTGACTCCACCACCTCCCTGGGCACCCTGTTCCAGCTTCTGACGACCCTCTCAGTAAAGAACTTCCTCCTTCTCTCTAACCTGAACCTCCCTTGGCACAGCTTGCTTTTATTTATTTGAGTGCACTTACAACGATTACATCTAATATGCAGAACACCTTCTCCAAACTGGTTTGGGTATGAACCATATCTCCCCCTTTGTCTTTTTAAAATTTGTTCAATTTCCATGTAAAAACTTGACTGTATCTGGTACACAGCCACACCAATGTTAAAATATAATACTGACAATAAACGGGAATTTTTTCTGTTTTAAGAAATTTTCCTTCTTACTAACAATGCCCCTGCTTAATGCAGGGGGGTTGGACTAGATGATCTTTAAAGGTCCCTTTCAACCCAATACATTCTATGATTCTATATTTTTCTATTTATGTTGCTTATTCTTTGTACTTCTTTGAGCTTGAACAATGTAGATCCTATTTCCTAATGTTATTGCATTAGTATCTGCTTTTCAAATACTTTTTTTTTTAATATTTCCAACAAACTCACCTACAGACGCTCAAAAGTCATAGACAATAGGTCACAGACAATTTATTCCTGTGGTTTTATTTAAATATCTGAACAAATTCTCTACACATCTATGTGAACATCTATCTACCCGATGATGTATTTTTGATGTGTTTTTAGCAGAAGTTTACAATTTTGAAAAAAAAGAAATTAAAGCTTTGATTGCATTTGAAACCAAAATACGTTTTGTTGTCCTGGACTAAATAATTTCTTTTGAAACTTGACCCTGCGTGCATGTGAATCAAGGCTAAATAATGTAACAGTCTGCATAACCTACTCACCATTACTGCTTCAGCCTGACGTACCAGTTTTTCTGTTTTTGCTTCTAATTCTGCATTCAGTCGCCTGAAAGAGTAAGAATGCTTGTCACTAAGTTTTTGAAAGATTTAAAAGAAATAAATATAAGCATGACAGCACCTCTGCTGAATTAAGTGAAACTTTTAAAACTCCTACAAAGGAACACACAGATATACTTCAGGGTATTAACAAAGTTATGTTTCAACAATTTCTCAGGCTTGTGTCAAATCAATAGTAATAAAAGACCTATACCTATTAAACAGTAAGTACACACCTATTAATTCTGAGAGGTAAGGGATATCCTTGGTTTTGGCCATGTCATTGCTTAATACACATTTTATGACTTTATTTTCCCACTGCAATCTGGTTTTTTTAACACAGTCCTTACCCTGGGTACACTTAGAAGGACGGGCAGGGGAAGGAGTCATGTACATTACTAGATCACATAATTAAAACACATCACTGTACATATGTCCAGGTTAAAATAAGCTTGTGTTCTTGCATTCTTCACTTTACAGCTTTTCATGCAGCGTGGCTGAGTTTGAGACATGGCTCCTTGTACATCCTCACCATTCACGGGGGCCAAGAACCAACAGGTATGAGAGTTACTTCTTTTAAATGTGCTTTCACTGCATTTGCATTTGTCACAAGCTTTAGAGCTTTTAAGCTTTTTTTAAACAGACTTAAGCACTTTAATATTCATAATTTTAAAGTAATGTCAGTGTTTTAAATGCAGAAAGTTCCGATGTCCAGTGCTGTGGGGTGGAAGTGAGGCCTAGAGCAGTGCAAGGCCTGCCCGAGGTGCCCGTCCAAAGGGCGGCAGGAAGACAGTACCGCGGCGGGGGGGGCAGATAAACTTCGTTTCTGGTGCTCTCCCCTGTTGGCTCGGAGGTCCAGCTGAGGGGCTGGGACACGGAGGACTACGTAAAGTCCGCTAGGACAGCCAGCGGCGAGCAAGGCGAGGCTGAGGTGACAGAGCCTGGCCGCCGCCCCCGGCCGCCTACT